>NC_056749.1:146793905-146996405 GCF_019279795.1 Protopterus annectens | reverse complement strand
ACCAAGAAAATTAAAGCCCTTAAGTTCTTTAACTGTCGAGTCAGATTATCACATGCTGCTATTACCTGCTGCTCTAGGTGATTTATTTCCTGCTTTAAAAGCCATAACAGCCTCAATCTTAGTTCACCTCCTATTTCTTCACAAAACCAAAGGCTTTACAAATACCTGTATGAGGGATCTAAATCTACACCCAAAAAAAAAAAAAAAAAAAAAACCGAAAAGCAAGGGAATATGCTGCTAACTCAATGGATTCCCATCCTACACTATAAGGTATCACTACAGGTCAGGTAACGTATTACTTCGACTACTTTTATTGCAAGACTTAATGACTGGAAGGGTAGAATCAAACTTACAGCAGGATTATCATGAACATCTCTTCCCAGTTTGGAGGTAAGCCCTATTGAGTGAGTCAGGTGTATGTATGCAGGCAACTTATGATTCCTTTGATTGTTTGCCTATTATTGTTACCATCTTCCTATGTTCCTAAACAGAGTAACCTAGTAAATATTCTATATTAGAGAAATTATGTAAAAGGAAAAAGATATGCTTGGACTGAACCAAATTCCTAAATATATGTAACATGAGATTTGTTTGGTTAGTTTGTGGGGCCTTGGAAACCCAGTTTATAATATGAGAATTGTGTGGTTGTTGAGGTAAGGTGTCCCTCATAGATTTGCTTATGTTAGATTAAATGTGAGGAACTTTCTTTTTAAACCAGTTCTAGATATATATGATATTTTCACTTTATGATATCTGTGAGAAGCCCAGACTGCAGGATGAAATAGCTATATGCAGAAAAGATTTGATAAAGAGGGCATGTACAGTAAAACTGAAGAATGAATAGTGACAATTATGAGATAAAAATATCCTGGGAAGGGGTCACCACCAATAATTTAACATGCTTCTGAGTAGCTCTAGATCCAGTCTTAACAGCTGCCTAAAACTGAAGTTGGTAAAACAAGATCTTGTGATTTACACAGTCAAGTGCTGAAATAAACCTCCATTTAGCACACCAGATTATTTATGCAGACAAAAGTGAAAGGAAATTAGGTTTAGGGAGTGATCTAGAATTTAGATTCAGAGAGGGAGAAGGATATTTTGATGGATGTGGACTTTAGGGTAAAGAACTAGTTGGGAGGTTTTTAGGGACAGGATCAGGGTTCTGGCAGGGATAGAAAATATTAAGGGAGATGAGTTAGTGGGAGTACTTGCCAAAACGAGTGAGTAGCAGCAAAGGAGAGCATATGCAGTAGCCCCCCTATAAATATGCAATACTCTCTTAAAACTGGAATAAGCTGATCCATTCACTTTTAGAAGTCATTATTTTTTAATTTTATTATTTATTTATTGCACTAGGACTCATAATGTGTAATTTTCTGGCTATTCAGTGATGCATTTCATTTAGATTATACTTGAAAACATCGTTTGTTTAAGTGTATACCTTAGAATTCCTTCACTAATGTTGATTATATAAAAGGATCACTTACAGCATGAGTAAACAACTATTAGAGAATAGTAACCAGACTCTGTGATGTGCAATGATTATGTCTTATTCACCTTGACTGTACAATGATGTCCTCCAAGATCATGAAATAATGTGGAGTCCACCTTTTAATGCATATATATATAAAATATATTTATAGGTTAGCTCACATATATCAAGGAAATTTCAATGTTTTGCAATATAAAAAATAGTTAATCTGCCTGATTTTGCCAAATTAATTGATTCAAACATTTTGCTTTTAGTATTATATATGGATAATTGTGCCATTTGAAGTAAAAGTATTCAGTAAACATTGCTAATACAGCATAAAGTTGTGCCTTAAATAAATCTGCCCTGTTGTTTTCCTTCTGCACAGAAAGTAACTTTATAGAAACTTTCTCAGTAGTTCTCAGATAAGGCAATTGGAATGCAAAGAATGTAAATAATATGACCTGATATGGCAATACACCCACAGAAAAATCATAAGAAACACAATAGTTATGAAAAAACCATCACACAAGGTCTGAATACATGTTTACATTGTCAGGCTCGTTACTTACCAAAAGGTGTCTTAACTATTCTGTATTATATTCCTTTACTTATATTTTTTCCTGCTTGAGGGTAATATTTTCCTTATTGTAATTACTTCTACTTTTAATCTTTAAGCATCCTCTTCTTTTGTTAGTAATTGCTGTAAGGTTGTCCTAGCATGCATAGCACAAAAAAATTGCAAGGTATTTATTTTGTAATTAAGCGAAAGATCATTTATGCAGTTATTTATATTAATAGTCTCCATGCTAATCAGCCTTTCTGAATGCCGTATGGCATTCTTAAATAGAGCAATGTTGGAACAAAGGAAATACATATTTTGCTGGGCTTGATAATTAAGATCTCAAAGGTGATATAATTACACTGTGGTTTATTATATAGCTTTCAGTTAATCCTACAGATTGTTCCTGATGAAATGTCAATCTTACAATACTCTATTCACATAAGACAATCTAATAAATTAAAAGAAGCTTAAAGCACAATTATTTTTAAGTATATATGTATAATTCTAAAAGGAATATCTTCAAAGAACCAAAGAACATGCTAAAAAAATATGAAAACATTTACTGGACTCCGAGGGATAACCTTAATTAAAAAGATTCCTCATTAGTTAAGGCAAATAAAATCACCTTGCTCATTTCCATAAGTCACATGTATTTGTTTTCCATATATGCTACATACAGAGCAGTTCTCTGACTCTCAGAGTATCACATGGGTATGAGAAACAAAATGTTAAACTCTGGCCTCTTTCAATGCTTTACATTGAGATTCTGCTGTGAAGACGTACACAATGCTGTTGCAAACACAATTACTGACATCACCACCTCTGCACATCCCAGCAGCAACTACACACATCTCTTTATTCCAGTTTCTGTAAGTTAAATTTCCGCTCTGGGTAGAACAGCACTGGTGATTACAACATTCTTAAAATTGCACATTAATTAAAATATAAACTTACCATTTTCTCTTGTAATGAGCATTTTATTTCTTTCTGTTAGCTTCAAATTATCACGTTTGTAAGTATAGTTTTGCTTATCTTTTTCTACTTATCCAGTTTAAGTTGGTATACAGAGAAAACGTTCCAAGGTTAAGCCTTGTATTCCTCCTATGCTTCCTGTTATACTAAATATAATAAAAGGGCATATCTCAGCATTTAACTTATTACCTCACTGCCTAATTGAATACATTTCTAATACCACTACAGGATAAACAACAACAAAAGGACATGTCAGAAATCGCAAAAAGCATGTAAAATAAAAGTTCTCCTAACTCTCAAAATCATTCAGACTTTGTGTGGACAAGAACATATTTCACTTCTATGGAGTTCTAATAATATAAAAAAAAAACACAACAAAGCATCAGCCATAATGTATCCACAGAAGTGTCTTTTTTTGTTAATGCTTTCATCACAGTTTAACAGGACTTCATTGGAATAGTTAATCAAACATACATATGATATATAACTTGCATATCATGTAAGAAAATCATGTAACAAAGAGTCAAGTGATAAAAACATTAAAAACACAATTCTATAACATGAAGAAATTAAATAAGAACATTGCACAGATATATTACAATTTAAAAGATCTCTGCTTTAGCACATTACTAATAGAAATGTTATAATTACAATTAAGCAGATCTCAGTTTTAGCACCCTACTAATAGAAATGTTGTCATCTGACGTATCACTGAATGTATTAGCTTCAGGATGATCCCCAGGGACTCATAAACTGAACTTACTGAACTACAAATCACTCCAGGTAGGATTAATTACTAACTTATAGCTTGTTAAGGAATACTTTATTTGTCCTTTGATGACCATGTAACATTCCTTAGTGTTCTAAAAATGATGTTCATGTTAACAAAACTCCCTTACTTTGGTTGACTTTACCTACTCTTCAATAAACTGGCAAATCTTCATCCAATACTTCAATCCAGAATATGTTCAAAAATTACTAGACTTAATAAATAAAAAAATCACTTGATCAGCCAGTAAATGAACTTACTTGAGTGTATAGCATTCTTGGCTTGATTCTTAGAAATGTGTCAGCTTCTTGCACTATTCTTCTTCTGGTATCTCCTTCCTCAGTGAAGTCGGATCAATTATTAATCTCCCACAAGCTCCTATGGTTAATCACAGTGAATTGAAGGACTTCAAAATGTGGACCTCCTAAACTGCTGTAATGGAGCTTAAGAAAATTCTGGGAAAAATAATCAGTTCTCAGCAAGGAATATTACTTATTGGTGGGGACTGGAACTTGATTTGCAGCAGTGAGGATGTGTCTGGGGGAGCCCAGAAAGGAAATATAACAAAGGAGGGTAGATCTTTGAAAAAAAATTATGAAAATATTTGGCATGTGAATTTAGTAATAGGATTTTGGAGTGAATTTACATATTATTCCCCAAGATATAAAAAAACTGAGACAAAATTTACATTTCAGAGGAACACTTGCATTTAATTGAAGGTCTTAATACCAACTCAATAACTATTCCAGATCATGCACCAATAATAGCCAAAATAAAAACACCGGGTAATGAAATAAAAATGAGACATTGGTGCTTTCCCACCTATCTGTTGAAAAGAGAGGAATTTAAGTAGTGGAGATTATTCAAGAGCTGTTAGACAGGATAGGATTTTATTCTGAAAATATAGCTAGGGAGTAGGATAAAATTAAGGTGGAGGTTAAAAATAGGGTAGAAATAAAAGAAAGGGAGCCATGGTTCAGAAGTAACAAAAATTATTTACAGGGACTGACAAATTTGAAAGTATTGCAGAATAGGAAGAATCTCACAGAGAAAGAAGAGGCTCAACTGGAGAATGCTAGGCAGAAAATAAGGGATTACTTTGATAATATGCACAATCTTAGAAAGATTGCTGTTAAGTACTTTTTTTTGATAATAATACTAGAGCAGAAAAATCTTTAGCACAACAACTCCGGCAACAGAAAAAAGAAAGGGCCGTCGCCAGAGTTAGGGAGCCTATAACAAAGAAGGTAACAAAAGATCCTGTAGAGGTATTAGAAATATTTTGGAAATTATATGAGAGTCTCTATAAAGCAGAGAAATATGAAAATCAAGAAAAGATACAAATGGGAATGTTTATGGAAGAAATAAATATGCCAATATTAGAGATAGATGAGGCACAATTGCTAACAGGATAGGAGAAGATGAGATAAAATTGTGATGTATAACTAATCTACAAGAAAGTCCCCAGAATAGATGGTATTCCTGTAGAATTTTGAAAGCTAGGAGGTAAAAACTGATAAAGATCTGGAAGGTTTTGTTTAACAATATCTTAAGAGGAGGAAAAGTACCACCATCCTGCAAGAAAGCAGTGGTAGCTGTAATGCCTGAAGAGGGTAAGAATCCATCAGCTCCAGCTTCATACAGGTCCATTTCAATACTAAACCATTATTATAAAGTGTTTGTGTCTATAATAGCTAAAAGAATGGCAAAAGTAATGCCAAAATTAATAAATATGGATCAATATGGTTTTGTGGAAGGGAAGCAAACATTTGACATTAACAAAACTTTGATGATCCAGATGAAAGCAGAATGTAAGAAAATACCATTATAAAATGAATTTTTTTTATTACATTGAAAATTAAAGTGGGTGTTGTCCTCTCTGATAATTTCTGCTTGAGCAAAGGAACCAGGCAGGGGTGTCTTCTTTCCCTTTATTATTTGTATTATATTTAGAACCACTGGCAAAAAAATAAGGGACTCAGAAATTCAAGTTTATAATTGGTTTGGTAGTCAAGAAAAGCTGGCTTTATTTATTTATTTAACATTTGTTTACCAGGAAAGTCCGACTTGGAACAAAGCCAATTTTCAGTGAGGGCCTGGGGAGAAAGGATCCAGATGCATGTCTTTGTAATGTGGGAGGAAACTGGACTACCCAGAGAAAACCCACATGACCACAGGGAGGACATGCAGACTCCGCACAGAAGGAATTCCAGCTGGGAATTGAACCGGAGAACTTCTTGCTGTGAGGTGACAATTCTACCACTGTACCACTGCGCCATGCAGATAGTATTATTTTCTATCTGGCAAAACCAGAGAAAAGACATTACAGTGTTATGGAACATTTTGACACTGTTTCAGATCTTTTTGAGATACAAAATGAATGAAGCTAAAACAAAGGCAGTAGCGGTAAATTATGTACCCACACATAAACTGATCCAGGAGTACCCATATTTTTGAGGACACGATAAAATGAAATATTTAGGAGTATGGATTAAAATGATTCTAGTGTGACAGCAAAGGAAGAGACTAGAAAGATAATACAAAAACTGAGAAAATGGAAGCTTTGTTATATGGATATGGATAGTAAGATACAAACAGTTAAATGTTTTTAGTCCCTTTATTTTTATACACAGTTCAGGCATATTTTTATCAACCAGAGGAGAAGTTGTGGATAGCAATTAATAAGGAGCTGAAGGACATTATCTGGGAGGGGAAGATGTCAAGAGTAAAGTGGGACAAGCTCATTCTTCATTAGAACAGGGTGGATTGGGATTACCCAATTTGAATGGGTATTTCAGAGCTACACAGTTAAGAATCTTATACATAGCACAAGCATAAAACTATAATTTAAAATGGAAAGGGATGATGATGAAACACTGTGGAAGCTCAAGAAACAAGAAGAGACTGGGATTTTGGATGCAGGCCTTTAAGGATAATAACAATAATTATGCAGAGTATTATATCCATAAAGTAGCAGAAAGTATTCTAAGAACTAAACCAACACAGGAATGGAGAAAGGAGATTCTGCCAATAGGGATGATTACAATTAGGGATACAGACAATAGGCAAGACGGGGCCAGAATTTATTGGAAAAACTGGCAAAGGAACCATGGTATTGGGAGCAAATAACTATGAGGGAAAGATGATAGAATGGGAAAAGGTCAAGAATTTATATGGATTGCAGGTTAGAGATTGCATTCCCTATCAGGGATTGATATCAGAGTATAGGCAAAGAGAAAGAAATGGGGGGGGGGTCCTAAACGAAATACCAGCACTGGTAGAGTTTTTAATAGAATCTAGAACAGAAACTACCATTAAAAAAGGAATAATTCGTAGAGCATATACAATATTGCAAGATAACTATAAGAATCAATCAGAGGAGGTAAGAAAGGATCGGGAAGAGAAACTGGATAAGCAATTCACAAAGAAACAATGGGAGGATATATGTATGTCTCCCAAATATGCAAAAAAATCTAGAAGATTTAGGATTTTTGCCTGGAAATGTTTACATAGATATTTTTATACCCCAAGTAGACACCAGAAATGTTTTCCTCATGTAGACAGTAAATGTTGGAGGTGTGAAGGGGAAGAAAGAGGTACTTGGGAACATATTTTCTGAGAGTGACTGAGTTGGCAGGCTTTAAGGATTCCCTGCGGGATGCATGGAAATGCTGGGTGGGTAGATTGGTCTGATGAGGGAGATGATTTTTCTGAGCTATGATATAGAATCGGAATTGCGTAGACATGGTAAGACCTTGCTGTATCTAATAATGGTGGCTGCCAAAAAAAAAGCAATTACTAGAAAATGGAAATCAAAATCTAAACCAACCATACTGGAAGTAGTGAATATAGTAACAGAGATAAAACAGCTACAACTCAGATATTTAGTAAAGGGTAGGAGAAAACTACATAGGAAAAAAATGAAATTGTGGGAACTGTACATACAAGGGAGGAATGAAGCCTATAAGGCAGCAGGACATAAATGAGCTAGGTAATGTCTGAGTGAGAAAAATTGCGTTGGTTATAAGTGACGTATAATGTTTGTAATTGGTAGTGTGTCAGTACCATTTGTGATGTAAAATGCTTGTGGCTAGGATTGTGTCAGTGTGGTTTGTTTTCATTTATATAAATGCATGATTGCCTATGTAATAAGTATATAGTAAGTGATCACTTAATGAAAATGTTTCTTGTTTAAAAAAAAAAACAGGAATTGAATAATTTATGTAATATTGCTTAGGTTATATGATATATAGCAATATATGTGAAGTATAATGTTTATGTTAATATGGTTTGATTACTTTTATATGAATGTAAATTTGCCTATGTCACAAATGATAATTCAATAAAGGTGTCTGGAAAAAAACAAACGTACTTACCTCAATCTACCATGTGACAAAGTATCAAAATTTACTTATGACTGCACATCTCCAGATCATATTACAGCAGCAAGATTCTCTCAGAATTCTACATCCATTTAGAAAAATGCATACAGCAGTCTCTACTAGAACCACGTATCATACAAAAATCAAAAATAAACTACTGTGGTGTTGTACCATCATAAATAAACTACACAGCAAAATAAAGAAAGAAAGAATGATTTCATATTATACAACGACCCCCCCCATTAATACTCCAAAACGTGCACGCTGATTGGTCAGCATGCACGTTGTAAATCAGAGTTATAGTAATGGAAAAAGGTCCGGTCGCCCGGACTTTTTCCATTAGTATAACTCTTTTCTTTTTTTTTGTAACAGCAACAGAGAGTGCAAGATCTCCGTTGCTTGTTACAACCTGTCTCGCCATGTCACACGAGTTTAACATAACGAGACAGCTTTTAAAAAAAGCAACGGAGCATCTCCGTTGCTTTTTTTAAAGTTGTCTCACTATGTTAAACCCATTTAACATAGCAAGACACTTTAAAAAGCAATGGAGATCTTTCTTTCTCCGTTGCTTTTTTCAAAACTGTCTCACTATGTTAAATGGGTTTAACCTAGCGAGACAGCTTTAAAAAAAGCAACGGAGATTCTCCATTGCTTTTTTTAAAGCTGTCTCACTATGTTAAACTCATTTAACATAGCGAGACAGGCAGTAAAAAGCAACGGAGAAAGAAAGATCTTTTAAAGTGCTTGCTTTCTCCGTTGCTTTTGCCCACAGCTCTGATGAACTGTGTAAATATATGCATGCGCAGTACATCAGAACTGCCGCAGAATACCCAGACAGCTGCGGAAGGGCAGCAAGGAGGCATTATACAATGCCATTATTTAAGAAAAGTAATTATTTATTTTTTCTTAAATAATGTCATTGTATAATAGCAATAACCCACTTCTGGGTGTGGGTAATGCTGGATTTACCCACGGTTGGCTTTGTTTGGCCACTCAGGCTTCGCCCTTGTGACCAAACCACACCAACCGTGGGTAAATCCAACATTACCCACACCCAGGCGTGGGTTATTGCTATATTATTTAGCAGCTCTAAAACCCATATTCTCAAAGATAAAATCAAAACCGTTATAAAAAAATGAAGAGCACAGCCAAGGACTTAGGCTGGCATCTGTAGACAAAGATAATTATACATCCTCTTTTATCCATGTCAGAAAAAAAGATGAAAAAGAAAAGAAAATACACTATATTGCACAGAATCTATTTATAACAGGGACTACTATCCAGATTCAACTTTCATTGTCAATGTCCTTGAAAACAAATTTAGTACCAAAATTCACCTCTGAGAAATCTACTGAAAGCTCTGACATGTTTGAACCCCTCAGTGCCCCAGTTATTGCTGAAGACATTTTTTCCTGAAAATGCTAACCAAGACTGAAAAAAAATTCCTTCACAGGAGTTGACAATATAGCTCATTACTTAATTAACAGTGTTAAACATAACCTCGCAGACACTCTCCTCAAATTGTTTAACTTAAGGTTAACTACTGATTTTGTCCCTGAAGACTGGCACACAGCTTAACTGATACCACTCTTTAAGGGTGACTTTGCAACTGCTGTGGGTAATTACAGACTTATCAGCCTTACAAACCTCATCTGCAAAGACAATAAACTGTGATATCAAGAATATCGTAAGACTTAACCCCAACACTGTTTTTTTTTTTTGTGAATGGTAGATCTGCTATTTACTCTGGTAGATTTCAATGGCTTGGCTATGGAGGCAGTGGATGGTTGCAGTAATGAGCATGTGGCATATCTTGACTTGGCTAAGGTCAATGACATGATTCCTCATGCTGGCATAATACAAAAGCTAAATTAAAAAAAATAAACCCATATGTGGCAAACTGGCTGAAAGACAAAACCCAGACAATGTGAGCTGCAGAGGCCTCATCAAAAAGTATGAAAGTGACCAGTTGTGTCACTCAAGGCTTGGTGCTAGGAATTCCCATTTGTGCTATTTATACTCATATATCCAATCAGAGAGGCAAGACTTCTGGCTAACAACATTTGTAGATTGTTGTAAACTAGGGGTAGTTGTTAAGTTGCCATATGACATACAAACCGTCCCGAATGAACATGTGATCGTAAACACGTGGTGCAATAAAAATGGGCTCAAAGCAAATGCCAAGAACTGTTGTATCATCACCCCCCCTCCTCTCATCATACTGTGTAGACAACATAACTCCACATAATGAAAATGTAGTTACGAACCTAGATACATGGGAGGATAGCGCTCTCTCTCTCTCGCTCTGTTTTGACCATCATATAAAGATGGTTATCAGGAAATCCTTTTATTTAGCTCAGCTAATTGATTAAAGGTCATCATCAAGTTCTGAAATGGTAATCACTCCCCTGTACTCAGCATTGATCAGGACAGAAAACCCACTTTGGGATGCATCTCCATAAATATATCAATCAGTTAGAAAGATCCCAAAATTCCTAACCAAAAACATCATAGACCTGAAGTCCCTAAGATACCAAAAGAGGCTGGAAGTTCTATCACTTTATTCAGGCTTTTGAGAGAAGCTGTCAGTCTCACTTACTATGCCAACAGTGACCTGATTGTCCTTCTCCTCTTGTTTCTCTACAAGTCTAATATCTCCACCAATACTAGAACCGGGGACAAGCAAATAAATAAAACATGATGGAAGGACAAGTTTATAACCCAGTGCCTCACAAACCTCTGGAATAAACTTTTCCCATGTGTTTAGCAGTGTGACTCATGATCGTCCTTTAAAAGTATATCTAAATGGTGGTCAACAAGATTACTCCAGGACTGACCAGTATGGCTCTCCTTGAGAAAGGAAGTACTGTCTGAGGACATAAGAATGGTCATAAGACTCAATGGCCTTTGAATAATTATGAATGCATGAATATCTTTAATCCTAGTTTTTATGTCACATTCAGTCTGAACAGATTAAGTTCTATTTTGCCAACTAAATATGCTCCAGAAAGGCAACTAGCTACACAGACTCATATTTTGTATTACGGTCACATGAAGCATTTTACACGAGCAAAACAGAAAGGCATGTATACAGTCGTATTTAGGGAATATGTATGACATCAGACAAAATAATACAAATAATGTACTCGTTATGCATGCCATGACCTACAGAGATTTTTTTTTTTTTTTTTTATTGTGGAAAACACTACTAACAATGATATCTGCTAAATTGTAATGTAGCAAGGAAATTTTCTTGTGCTTATTTTTTGTACTATAGGTTTGTGTATCCAGTGTTTTTATCACAACTATGTCACATGATTTCTAAGTTCTATATAATCATTTGACTGACTAGCTGTACTAATGAAGTCCTGTTAAGTTTGGATTAAATGTTAAACAAATAAACTAATATGTAGCTATTTCATGAGTGATGCTTTGTTGTTATACTAGTTTATTATTTTATTATTTTGCCTGCAGTCTGTGTGGCTTTTACCTTTTTGTTTTATTGTTTCTGATAATATGACATGTAAACATACTAAATTATACATATTGATGATATATGAAATCGCATGAAATGAAAAGCATTTAAGCAACCATACATCTAGTTTTAAAATCATACAATTAAGACACATATGGCAAGCATCTGAAAAAGATGTTAAAATGTCAGTGCTAACAAATATTCAGCAGAGCTCAATAAACAACAAATATAAAAAAAAAATCTTCCGATAAAAACAAGCTTAAGAGAATCATTTTATGCCTAAAAAGTGTCTGTTAAAATATAAGCTTTTTGAAATGAAAAAGAATTCTGTTCTAAGCTCTGACATCCACATTGTTTAACAAGTGTAGGGATCAATTCAGTTGATGAGGAGGGACCCATCCCATGCAGGGCAAAATAAGTCAATGCAAGAATGTTAAACTGACAAGAACCAAAAAACCAAGCAGTATTCACGACGAACGACTCCAAGCCACAAAATTAAGCAGTTTTATTGCAAAAAACACAGAAACACTTGTAACTCCTTTAGAATGCCTTCACTATACATTCACATACGTTTTCGTCATTGGAATGACTTCATCAGATGATGAAGTCATTCCAATGACGAAAACGCATGTGAATGTATAGTGAAGGCATTCTAAAGGAGTTACAAGTGTTTCTGTGTTTTTTGCAATAAAACTGCTTAATTTTGTGGCTTGGAGACGTTCGTCGTGAATACTGCTTGGTTTTTTGGTTTTAGTGACTTTTTGGCAGTATTATCCATTTCTTCATTTTTTCTTAAACTGACAAGAAGCTTTTTAACAACAGGATCACTTGATAAAGATCACGTGCTTAATATCAAACACATAATCTAATGGGTTTTATTAATTGAGATTTCAGTCCAATAACTTGGACTCCTCCCCTTGTCCATAAAAAGGTACCTTTGAGAGTTTCCTACCTATTGCCATTAGCTCTATCTACAAAGAATTGAATAACAGCCTCAAACTCAAAGGTACATTTTTATTCATAAACGATTTGACAGGCTGAACGTCATATTCTGTACATAATTCAAAAAATTGTCTGTGAAAGCAAAATAAATCTACTTGGATACATAAATTATCTAATTAAGCAGCGGTTCTGTGTAACAGACCACATAATGCTTATCAACCCTAAATTAGTCATCAAGAAAATATATATAGTTTCATTGACAAGCTGACTTGTGTCTTATCTTAATGAAAGAATGAAGATTAACTCTGAATTAGGGATTTCTCACTCACAACAATGAACTGGAGATGACTGATCCAAAGGTTCTATAATCACCATAATTTAGGCAGATGCTAATATTGCGGAACATTAAATCTTACACCCACAGACATCAAACAGTTAAAAAGGTGTGTCTTCTTTATTTATATTTCTTAAATTCATGTACCTGACCAACTCATAGTTTGGAGACTGTGTTGGAAGTAGCTCCACAAAGAATGAATCAACAGTATCTGTCCAAAGACTGGTACCACCACCGAATTGAAGACGACTACCCCCAACTAACATATCAGTCAAATTAATGACTGTTTTATGGTTAGCAGTCATAATCACCTGTACAAACATAAACTCTAAACCCTCTTAAACAAAAGGACATATCTAATTACCAACAGTGAGTCGTCATTAATCCAGATATGCAATTAGCCAGTATGGATATTCCAACATGAAGCTAACAAAGAAACCACTGAACATTTGCAGAAATGCCCTCACAATTCCAGATTATTGGAAAATTATGAGACATCTGCATGTTCTTTACTGTCCCAAGGATAAATTCAAATGAACTGCTATTGCTTCTGTGAGTCTACATCACTTCCAAAGTAGATTTGAAACAAAAATATAACTTAACATTCACACAAGTTTGCCAAGTCTGGGTGTCTGCACAATAGAGAAATCTGTTGGAATTCTTGATAGAAACTAAACAAGTTTAGAATTCAGACAGGGCATTATAAATGCCAGGTCATCATCATACAACAAGCTGATTAAACCAACCATGCTTCTTTCTAAGACATACAGCATTTGTATAATTTGCTTTATATAGGGATGCTGGGGAAATGTCCCACCACTACATCTACAAATATATGCAGATTCCCTGAATATTTCAGAGTATTTCATACAAATAAGGAGAATCCTTCTTATAATGTGATTTTGTCATATATCATCATAAAATAATCCTAATGGAAATCACCTTTAACCCACCAGATAGAGCAAGCGGGCAAAGCAAAATAAGTGGCCGCATTTCTTACATCTTCAGATGCTCATATTTCATTTAAACACTACAGGATATGTTAAGAATAATGATATAGCCGAGAATGGAATAAGGTAGTCAAGAAATCTATGTCATAACAAAAGTTCATAATATTTTAAAGCAAAACGTTAGATGGGATCATATAATTCGGTTCCTAACAA
Source organism: Protopterus annectens (assembly GCF_019279795.1). Lineage (NCBI taxonomy): Eukaryota > Metazoa > Chordata > Ceratodontiformes > Protopteridae > Protopterus > Protopterus annectens. The sequence continues at coordinate 146,982,332 of NC_056749.1, read as the reverse complement.
TCAACTGAGAGCACTTTTGGTGAATGCAAAAAGGTTGAGGAAAGTTTGTTGAAACTACTTTCAGTGCTAGTGGAGTTTTCACCTTTCTCCACTGTTTTGTGCACATAAGTATGGGGGAGGGGTGTCCCCCAAAATGGATGGTGCTTTCCCTCTTGTAAAAAACAAATTTCTCAGTGGTTCACTGAAAGTAGAGTTGGCAAGTGCACACATTCACAGAAACTATTTTTAATAAAACTACATTTATCCATAAAATCATATGAATTACAAGGCAATAAGATATCATTTGCACCATGCTAGTCTTGAAGGATGTAAAAGTGTAACTCTGCTTAATACATAACAGCCTTTTATTTCAGAAATAAGGTAAACACGACGTAATAGTACATTATTCCATTGTGTCTTATTTATATGTTGGTGGAGATTAAAGTCCTTAAATCCAGTGGTAATGGATCTGTTTGAATTATGGAGATCAATGACAGTTAGGGTCTTGATGGAATGAAATGTAAGATATAGATCTCTGAATAAAAGTCTATAACAGACTGATTACAGAGATTGGACATCAAGCCTGTTTTGGTAGATTAGGGTTTTTAGAGCAATAATCTTCTTGGCTAAGAACTGCTGAGGCTTTGGATGTTATGTGATCTGTCTGAAATGCTGCATCTCAGTAGGGGAGGTTTACTTTATAAGTAGTCGTGTTACAGCAGAGTGCAGGGGGGCAATAGCAGGTTTTAGCCTGGATGAAATGCCTGTAGATATCTGTCCTGCTAAGCAGAAGAATGTATTTATTTATTTTCTTTTTATGAACATCTTTATTAAATCACAACCACAAAATAGTGAAACAGGCACATATATATTAATATAAAAGAAAACAAATTATACTACCGTTTTTATGCATAACAGACACATCAACCTTTTAAGAAACATTCATTCTGGCATTATTTATTTATTTTATTTATTTTACATTTGTTGACCGGGCTAGTCTAGCTGGATATATGTCCATTTTCAGTAGAGGCCCGGGGAGATAAGCTCCAAACAGTTAAAATAAATTCACATCAAAGTAATACATGTTTAAAAAGCAGATACATTTATAGTAAAAGAGAAAAGAGATAAAGATAATATCTGTTTACATATTATTAAAGTATATAATTGCAGTACATTTGACATTGATTAGTACAAGTACAGTTACAAGTAGACATTCAAATAGAATAAAAGCAAAATGTACATGTAATACATCTAGTAGTAAAGGGTTTTTTTTTTTACAAAGTAATTAATACTATGATGGAGAAATAGATCATTAGATGTTAGGATGAAGTATATGCAGGGTTCTAAAGGTAAAGGTTGAGTCATATATCAGGAGCTAGATAGTCAGTCAGGATTAGTACAGGGGCACAACCACTGTGTTTTGAGGAAGAGCTTAAGTTTCTTTTTAAACAGAGTTGTGGAGGGAATTGTAGATAGTTCAGAGGGAAGTAGGTTCCAGTGTTTTCCAGCAGTATTGGAGAAGAGGGAATCTCCAGCCTTGTTATTTGCTTTGTCAATGTTTACAAGAGGTTTGTGTGCAGATCTTAGAGACTTTAGGTTATGGTAAGGGTAAATTAGAGTAGATAGAATAGGTGTTTTGGCAGGTTGATACAGTATTTTATGGGCAATGGCTAGTTGATTAATTTTCAGTTGTTGCTGAAATTCAAGCCAGCCTAGTTGCTTTAAATTAATACAGTGGTGGGTTCTGAAAGGGTTACCTGTAGCAAACCTGGTTATGCTATTGTAGGTGTTTTCTAATTTCATAAGATTATGTTTTGACAGGTTAGTAAACATGGGTGAGGCATAGAGAAGGGAAGAGATTAGATGGGAGTGGGCAATGGTTATTCTAGTTGCTGGAGTGAGGTAGGGTTTGATTCTGTAAAGAGAGCCTATTCTTTTATTAATAGTTTTCACGGTGTTGCTGATATGGGTGTCGAAGCTAAGGTTGTTGTCAATGGTGATGCCTAGCAGTTTGGTAGTAAGATCTTGGGATATAGGTGTGCCATTTTTAGATAAAATTGTAAAGTCTATTTGGGGGGATTTATTGGTAGGTGTGAATAGGAGGAGTTTAGTTTTTTTTTTGGGTTAAGTAGGAGACAACATTGTGTAAACCACTGTTCAACAGAGTTAAATATGTGTTGTGTCAGAGAGTGAAATTCTGATACAGTTGTGGCTGAGCAAATAAGTGTGGAATCGTCTGCATATTGTATGCATGTAGCTAGGGGAACTGCTTGGTGGAGGTCATTTATGAATAAAGAAAACAGGAGTGGACCCAGTATGGACCCTTGAGGGACACCGATGTTAACTGGTAGATGGGTAGATAGAGTGGAGTTCCAGAGTACAGCTTGATGTCTGTTAGTTAAGTAGGACTTGAACCATTTAATAGGTAGAATGTCAAGTGAGAGAGATTGAAGAATTTGTATGAGTATTTGGTGGTTGACCATGTCAAAAGCCTTGGACAGGTCTAAGAAAAGTGCAGAGGAAAGGGTGTTAAGGTTACGTTTGTTGTTGATGGTGTTTGTAAAGGAAAGGAGGGCAGTGGTGGTACTGGGGCAAGGTCTGAAACCATGTTGGGTATTAGAAAGCAAGTTATTTTGGAGAAGGTGGTCAAGCAGTTGCTTGTGGATGCACCTTTCCATGATCTTAGATAAGGGGGAGAGTAGGGCTATGGGGCGATAGTTGGTGAGTTCAGTAGAATTTCCTCCCTTATGAAGGGGAATAATATAAGAGACTTTCCAAAGTTTAGGGATGTATCCCTCAGTGATGGTTCTATTGATTAGTATGGAGATAGGGTAGGCAATGGATTTGGCTGCTAGTTGTAAGTATTCTGCGGGTAGTAAGTCAGCAGAGGGAGTACATGGTTTGAGTTTTTGGATGAGGGAGAGAATATAAGCTGTTGGGACAGGTTGGAAAAGAAATGGGGGTGGTGGGTTTGAGTTAGAATTAAATATAGTTGCATTTTGACTAGAGAGGTGACTGGCAAGAGTTTGAATTGTTTCGGTGAAAAAGGTATTAAAGTCATTAGCAATTTGCTTGGGGTTCTCTTTGTCTGTACCTTGTGGGTTGGGTGTGATAGATTGACCGGGCTGAAGTAACTATTTAATGTTTGCCCAGAACTTTTGTGGGTTTTTCTGGTGAGTTTTCTGAGAATGTAGGTAATAGTTTTTTTTGTCGGTCAATATTGCTTTTTTAGTCTCATTTCTCAATTGTTTGAAGTGTTGTTGATCAGCAGGGTTTTTAGTTAAGCGAGATTTGTTCCAGATTTTATTTCTGAGATGGAATTTTTGCTTAGTTTCTTTAGAGAGCCAAGGAGCATATTTAGTTCTTATTCTAATAGACCGAGTGGGGGCATGGTGGTTGAGTATGTCTAGAAACTTAGTATTAAAGTAATCTACAGCTTCATCAAGAGAAAAGTGTTTTAAGGGTGACCAATTGCATGCTTTCAGTTCACTTTGAAATAGATCCAAGTTGAAGTTTTTCTTGGTTCTAATTGTTCTAGTAATGGTATGAGTGGGTGGATTTGCTTTGAGCCTGATAATATAGGTTAGTAAGTGATCACTTACATCGTCAGGGAGGGTTCCTGTTTCATAAGTGTGGGGTTGATTATTGACGAGTATCCAATCTAAGGTGCTTTCTTTTTTATTAGATTTGTTAATTCATTATATAAAGGCATTATATAAATTGTTCATTTCCTTCCTCCCATAAATGTTCATTCATTGAACATAATTCCACATGTATGGCCCCCACAGATTGCATTTACGCAATTTGCTCTTTCATTTTTTTAAGGATCACACCTCCAGTTCTTTTATCTCATTTGAAATATTCAGTACTTCAATTACAGTTGATTTAGATTTTAATTATTTTCTAGTAACTGATTTTTGGCAGCTAGTAGCCTTAAACTTAGTAGGGCCTTCCTATGTGTAGGCAACTCAGAGCCAAGGACTTCTTGGCTATTAAGTCTTCATGGTGATAAAACAGAGAGACAGTTTTGACCCAGGTGCCAAGCTCCCTGGTTACTGTTAACAGTTTGAAGTGGGGTCTAAGCTATGTTTTAAGTTGGAGACGACAGTTTTTTTTTTGTCAAATACAGCAATATTAATTTGTTTACATTTAATTTATTCCTTTTCAGGATATCATTAGATACTTAAGGATAAACTCTTGTTTAATGATAAGTGGACAATAACACAAGCATTATACTCATCGGCAAACTTTTTTAGGCACAGGTTTGGATTTACTGTTTGCCAGAAAAGTACATGCCAAAAAGTGTAAAAGGGTGATGGCTTAATAAAATTAGTTATTCCAAGTAAGTGATTTTTCTTGGAAGAAATTAAAAATAAATTAAAGATAAGCCAGCAAGTTACACATATTTCTATATTGTAGAATACATAGACAAGTAAAGATATAAATTGCATTCATTTCTGTATATAAAGGATTCTAGGAACAGTACTGTTAAGGTATACAAGGCATTTATTTGAACAACCCAAAATATGATTTTACAGCTGAAATAAAAAAATGCAATATCTTCAGTAATTAGCAAACAGCTGCAAGTTTTAATACAGTAACAGATATTCTGAAAAGCTTATTCACGCTTGTGGGCTACATGAACATTTATGCTGCAGTCTGACATTTTTGCCCTTTATCAGAAGCTTGGTTTATAATTTAAATGAGTGTCTGAAGAACCAGAAAATTATAACCGTTTAAAGAGATTAAGTTAGAACCTTTTGAGGGTAGTTATTTTATAAGGTAGGGATTACAGCATTTTTCTGCAGAGATGATTGCTTGCCATAGCACCCCCCAAAAGGCTGCAATAAAAGATGGGCAATCACTCCTTGTATAAACTTCACTTGCACAGAATTATTATGTAATGTGTTCCTCGAGTAACTGGCGAATGAGTTTTCTTTTCAAAACCCGAAGAACTTAACATATTGTCATTAGATTTTAAATTTGTATGCCTAGGAAATTTCACTTTGAAAGCTCCATCCAGAGCTGGCAATGAACAGAGATGCTCTACATTATCTTTTATCTTACTGATGCTAATGTATGCTTTTCAGAAAAACAAATATTTGGAGTATAATGTGAGATACAGACAGTTCAATAAGTGCAAAGTATGTCTGGTTTGTTGTGAAAAGAAGAGAAAGTGCAACATAAAAGGATTTACATCTTTTTGAAACGTAGACTCCTGCCTTGCATAACTAATAAATCAAATGCATGAAACTTTGCTGCAAAGACAGATTATCTCAATTATGCACAGTAAAAAGAATTTTTCAAATTCAGACAGGCAGTATGTATGTAATGTTTCTTTCTTGCACAGGCAGAATGAATCATTATTTCAAAGTGCTTGAACTAGTTTGTACCAAATGACCTAGTTCATAAGGGAAATGTGATTTATTTATTTGTATACATTTATTAATTACATTTTGTTAATTGGGTTAGCTATGTTGCACAGATGACCTTTTTCAAATGGGACCTGGCATGAAGAAGGATAAACATATAACAGTGAGACAAAATGACCAAAGACTATATGGGGGGGGGACCACTAATGCAGTATAATCTAAATAATGTGGGTTTTCAAAAAATACATTATATATATATATATATATATATATATATATATATATATATATATATATATATATATTACCTATCTTCATACTAAAAGAGAAATAGTAACTGGAGGAGCTGCAACACATAATGGAGGAAAAAAGAGCGAGGCGATAGAAACAGGGGTGAAATGTATTGAAGGAGTTGTAGAAAGAGAGAAAAGATATCGTTTAAGAGATGAAAATAACAAAGAAGGAGAAAAAAGGTGAACAGATTTATGAAGCAAAGAGAGGAAATGTATATGAAATTGTTGAAAATCATGGAAAGTATTATAGTATGATGAGACACAAACTAGATGATAGAACATATAGTTTGCTGAAACAATAATTGCAGTAGAGCATCTTTATACCAAACATGAAAATTGTACTTTGCACACTGGCAAGAAATTACATTATTTTCTTATGAAATGCTGTAGGCAGGGTAAGAACCAACTGTATAAGGCATAAAAGTGGCGGAAACAGACATGCAGTTAAACCTCAACATGATAATTAACTTAAAAGAAAAACTAACAATTTTGACACTACTTTAAATGTGTTACAAGCTAAGCTTTGATTATATTCTATAGTGGACTCCATGCCCAGTGATATCACAGGTATAAATATTTGGAAATCATCTGCTGTCTTTCAGTTATTATAAATATATTGAAATCATTTGCTGTCTTTCACATATTCAACCATGATTTATTCAGTATAAATAAAACTAAAATATGAGTCATTATCTCAAGAGTTGTTTTATATAAATGTTTGCACATACATATGTATATATAGAAACACACACACACACACACACACACACACACACACACACACACACATGCATAAATGCGTGTGCACACACATTGTATGCAAGTAATTTAAGCAATTGCTTATCTACTACCAGTATTGTCACTGAAAAGCAGTCACACAACTGGCTTGCAATAACCAACCAGCACACCTGTCTGCTGGACCAATTTCTCACTCTACCAGCTTGCACCCATGTTAGACATTTACTTCCTCCTTCCCTAACTAGACTTGGGTTAAGTAACAGTTTTGATATGTATAATTTCTACATTTTTGCCATTTTTTTTATTTTTGCTATTGATACTATTTTCTGTGGAAGAATAACCCCCTAATCATATGTGTGATGATATGGGCTAGTGCCAATATATAGCTAGCTTGACTTTTATAAAGAATAATATGTCCTTTGAATATCAAACTGATTTATAGAAGATGCTTGTGTTACAAGTGCATTAAAAGTGTATAGCATTTGAATATCAAACTGATTTGCACAAATGCTTATGTTACCAATGTATTAGAATGGCAAGGCTTTGAGTATCAAACTGATTTGTACAGATGCTTATGTTACAAACGTATTAGAACTGTATGGCATTTGAATATAAAAATGTATTTGTAAAGTTTCCAGTTTTAAAAAAATGGGTCCTGCTGGACAGAGGAATATACATGTGAGACTGTAGGTATATATGTTAGCAAAGGACACCAGAGGAAAAGCTGTCAACCTCAGTCCAGTTAGTTTTGGAAAATCCTTGAAATTAAATTAGCTGTTAAGCCATAAACACTACACCCCACTGTGCTGAATACAACCAGAGATGGTAGGGCTGGAAGAAGGCTTTGCTCATTAGCTCAGTAAAAAGAGGGGAAGCCACAGGCACTGTCATAAACATTTAGATGTGTATTATAGCCATCTATGCTAAATTCCTGTCTCAGCTTCAAAGGGGGATACTGTGAGAACCTAGACTCAGGTTACCAGATGAGGTCATTCTGACAGCCATCTTGGAAATTATGTTCTAGATACTAGAGAGAGTGTTCTCTCAGAATTTAGCATTCTGTCTTTGGCCTGACAACAAGAAGGACCATTCACCACATCATCTGCCTTGCTCTGTTAAGTAGGAAACAGTAATTCTCCTAGATTCATTCAGGAAAATATAGTGAAGCCTAGTTTAGATATTGCTGTTTTCTTTATTTTACATGAGTTGGTCCATCAATGTTATTTGCAATACTTCCTATGATTTGAACTCTGTGGTTTACTGTAAATATATATTCAGTAGTTTAATGTTTTATTATTATTTATTATTAAATGCATTTAAAACTTTTATCATGGCTGGTCCTTTTAGAAATTATTAACCTTTGACAGTGCTTATATTTATTTGGCAAAAGTGTGTGGGCCACTTCAAAAGGCCTAGCTGTCTTGGTCAGCTACTACCATTTGTATTAGTATTAATATCACATAGTATAACTGGGCACCCTTTGTTAAGGGCCTTAGGGTAGCTTATTGTGGAGTGTCTGGTGGCAGTGATACCTACCTTATACACTGGGCAGAAGAGGGCACAGCAGGTAAATCTATGCAAGTCTTTTTCAGGTGTGTGTGTGTGTGTGTGTGTGTGTGTGTGTGTGTGTTTATCAGCTACTTGGAGCAGAAACATGAAACACTGGTCACAGAGAGGGTGCTGGAGGACTTGGCTTGGACACTCGGCTGAGGAACTAACCCTGCAGCTGTACCAGTTGGGAGTCTTACTGGGGCCCTGGAGGGAGACAGATATAAAGAAATCCAGACCCTCGGCTGACTGCATTCCCTGTGTGCTCTGAAGGGAAATTGAACTTGGTGCAGAGAGCTGCATCTGGAAATACCGTGTGTATCCATTTGTAGTTCAAGTGAATGTCCCACATCAGTATCAGTGGTGAGGATTGAGGCTCCTTGATTACTGTCCCAGAGAGGGGTCATCAGATATTGGTGGCACATGGTGGGCATCACATATTGGATAGCAGTTGTGGGTTCAGCAGATGTCACATATTGATATTGGTGGGATAGTGAATTTCTGTAGCCTGTAAGCAGTGGTCACTAAGGAACATGTTTGCACTCTAAGCAGCCATAAAGTAGACAGTCAGAGTTTTATATCACAATAGTTTTATTTATTTACTTTTTATTATATTAGTTCAGTCAGGGAGAGCAGGCAAGGATGTCACCAGAGGATAATGGCAAACTGACAAGGAATCAGTTGCCTGAGATGTGCCCACCCAAGGACTGGTGTATGCCAACCTGACTAATTGGGAAATTATTGCAGCCTTAATCAAAGCTGTAGCACAGACCAGCAACCAAGAGGAGAACCAGTCTGGTACTGGGGATGTGGAGCTCTCAGAAACAGGACAGTTCACTTTTGCCTAAGAGGACTTAAAAGCCTATTTACAGTTAAAGAGACTTGAACTGGAGGCCAAATGCTTAGAATAAGAACCAGCAGAGAAAATGAAAGACTGTGGCAGGCAAAACAGATGGAATTAGAGTCAGCAGAAAGAATGCAATGTTTGGAGGCTGAATAAAATGAGAAACAGAGGCAACATGAAAAGAAAATACTGGCCCTTCACCAGGGTAATGGGGAAGGGAGTAATTGAACCCCAAAACCAACAAAGCTCTGTAAATGTCTTCCTCAATTTACGGAGGGTGATAATTTTGATAGTTTATTCATATATTTGAAAGAGCATGTAAACAGTATAACGTTGACCAGGGGCTCTGGGTATAGTCCCTGGCCCTCTTACTTTATGGTAATTCTGTACCTGTTGTTTCTAAATTGTCTGATACTGATTGCTTAAACAACAATACAGTTAAAAAATGTTTATTGGAATGTTTTAAGTTAATGCCTGAAGCTTACAGAAAAAAGTTTTGTGAGCATAGACACAGGGCAGATGAAAGGGTATGCGATTATATTGCTGAACTAAGCAATTATTTTCATAGGTGGGTGAGTGGGTGTCAGACCACCACTTCTGAAAAGCTGGCAGACCTTTTAGTGAGGGAACAAGCCCTTAGCACTTTGCCTGAGGACATGAGAATCTGATTGCCAGACAGGGAATGAAACTGTGCAGATGAGCTGGGGAAAAAGGGGGTTCTCTACATAGCAAGCAGGGCATCACTGCATAGGAAGGGGGTACCCAATGCTGCAAATAGATATAAGGGAACACATGGGGGTCAGCCTAAACCACTTCAACAGAGTTCACCAGTAACAGGGGAAGCCACTAGTTCAGGTACATGGCCAGGCTCTGTTTTTAGATGTTTTAAATGTAACCAGTGGGACCATGTAGCATATAGATATCTGTGGAGGCAAGGTGGGGAAGCCAGCAAGTAGGAATATCTGAATGCCAGTGATAAGATTTCTAGAGACAACAGGGGTACCGAACTACAACCAGAGTTTGTATCCTATCTTGATGGATGGAAACAGGCCACTGTCAGAAGGGAGAGAGCCTCTGATATAACCACTGTGAAGCCTGCCATGGTTAAAGAGAAGCAGTACTTGCATGAGATGTCCACATCAGTCAGAGCTTTAGAAGGAATCCCATTCCAGGTACCTTTGGCCAGGGTCCACCTGGACTGGGAGGGTGGAAAAGGAAGTAAGCAAGTAGGTATATTTAAGGATAGCCCTGTAGATGCTTTGATAGGAAATGATTTTGATAATGCAGTACCTTGTGTGCATGCATTGACAGTCAGGCTTGGAGACAGGCATGTGGGTCTTATACCCTGGGGAAAACCTAGACAGACCGCACACCTGAATCCAAGACTGGTGATATGGTTAATTCAGGGAGGGAGCCACACTGTAGCAGTAAGACTGAAGGTAAGCCACAGCTGATGGTAGGTATTGATGTTTGCTTGAAGAGGGTGACTGCAAGGGCAGGGGTGAATGGTAGTACCCAGGCTGACAGTGAGGCACCGCTGTCAAAGAGACCAGACTTCCTGTGGAACAGGAGTTGGGAAAAGTCAAAAAGATAGATTTTAGACAGGCTCAGCTCTCAGACACTACATTACAAGGTTGAGGGGGGTAGCTAGGGAGGTGCCTGATTTTCAAGGAAAAGAGGAGTTTGTATACTGGAACAAAGGGTTACTGTATAGAGAGTGGACCCCTAAGGGACGGCTAGAATGTGAGGTAATACAGCAGTTGGTAGTGCCCAGAGCCTACCATCTGGCACTTCTAGCCATAGGCTATGACATTTCCTTTGTAGATCATATGGGCATAATGCTTACTAAGAGACATATTATGCAGACCTTTTATTGGCCTGGAATTGCAAGGGCTGTAACAGGGTACTGCAGGACCTGTGAGCAATGTCAAGATGTAGGCAAGGCAGGAGACAAGGTCAAAGTTCCTTTGATGCCTTTGCCTGTGATTGAGGAGCTATTTCAGAGGGTGGCTATGGATATTGTGCGGCCTCTAAGTACACCATGTTTTACATGGAAGACATACATCCTAGTGGTAGTAGATTATAATTTTATAATCTAGATATATAATCTATATGTATAATATAGATTATGTATCATGCTACTAGATACCCTGTGGCGATGGCTCTGTCCAACATCAAGGCAGATAAGGTGGAAAATGCTTTGCTAGAGATTTTCAGCAGAGTAGGTTTCCCAAAAGAAATACTGACTGACAGAGAAGACAATTTAATGTCAGACCTGCTGGCTTGTCTGTGGAAGCACTGTAGGTGAAGCATCTAAAAAACACCCCCTGCCATCTCCAAACTAATGGTCTTGTGGAGAGGCTAAACTCTACATTAAAGACCATCCTATGTGCATTTCCACACCAGTTTAGGAGTGAGTGGGACAAAGATTTTCCCCATCTGCTGTTTGCTTACAGAGAGGTGCTCCACGAATCCATGGGTTTTTCACCTTTTAAGTTGCTTTATGGACATAGGGTGAGGGGGACCTTATATTTGATTCATGATGAGTGGGGGGGGGGTGAGTGTGAATCTCACAAGGAGTCCATTGTGTCATATGTCCTAAACATCAGGACAAGGCTTAAGGAGCTCATGGGCTTGGCCCATGAGAACCTGGAAGGATCCCAATAGCAGAAAAAGGTATCATATGACAGGAATGCTTGAGCTACAGAGTATGCTGTGGGACAGAAGGTGATGATGCTCATTCCTATCAGAAACAATAAGCTGCAGGCAGCTTGGCAGGGACCCTTCAAAGTGGTAAGAAAAGTAAGTGATACTTTTTGTGTTGGTTACTGGTGAAGTTGATCTAGATGCATAGGTTCATAGGTAGGTACTAGGCTATCCGCCCAAGGGCCTACGTAAGCCTAGCCAACAAGGTTCCCTGGCTTACGCCACCCAAGAAAGTTATTTTCCTGTGCCACTGTTGAGCAGAGACACAGAAGTGATCCCCGGCGTGTATTTCTTTCTGAAGAGTGCTAATGAAGAACTTTGCTTGACATAGATGGGTAGCCTGTTCCAGAGTATGGAAAGTCTCTGGGACAGGAATCTATCCCTCCAGCATGTCCTGTTTATTGTGGTGACAAGGTTTAGGTCCCTAGAGTGTGTAGCTTGGAGGGATTAGGATTTATTTAGGTGTAGCATGTCCAACAGCTCTGGGTTTGACATAGCTTTATATGTTAGGCAGAGATCACCTCAGAGTAGGCAATATGCTATGGAGTAAAGCTGGAGTTTTTTGAGGTGGTCAGTGTAGGGCATTTGTTTGAGGCCAGTAATCCTCTTTGTGAGGTACTTCTGTGGCCCTTCGAGCTGCGGCAGATGTCTTGTGAGGTACATTCCAAAAGGGGCATTGTACTCTATAATGGGTCTAATGAGTGTTGAGTAGAGGGGAACAATGACCTCTTTTTTCCTGGATGAGAACCCTTTTATGATGAGGTGTGCCATGTAGAAGGACTTCCTGACTACTGTGGCGATGTGACTATCAAAGGATAGACTACTGTCCACTTGGGTCCCAAAGTCTCTTATCACACATTTGGTGTTAAGTAGATTGCTGCCTATATGGTAGTTCATGGGTACAGAGTTTTTACCAAAGGGGATGACACTGCACTTTTTGGTGTTGAGCTTGAGGCCATGGCTCTGACATAAGGCATCTGTCTCAGCGAGGCCCTTCTGTAGGATGGCAACATCATTTGGGGACTTGACTATGGCTCCTAGTTTGCAGTCATCTGCGAACTTCATTAGCCAGAGGCCTTCTGTGTTAGCCTGTACTTCAGAGAAGTAGATATCAAACAAGAGAGGTCCCAGGACGGAACCCTGTGGTACTCCACTTGACACTGCTTTGTGGTCAGATTTGGAGTCTGCAACTTTTACAATGTGGGTTCTATCAGTGAGCCAGTTGGCAACCCATCTTGTGACGTAGGGATATATACCTAGTTTGTGAGTTTAGCTATAATTCCAGAATGGGGGATGGTGTCGAAAGCCTTGGCGAGATCAAGATAGGCTGTGTGAACCACTTTACCCTCATCTATGGCTTTGGTGACTGCCTCAAAGAAGTCGATCAGGTTCAGGAGGCATGATATGCCTTTCACAAACTCGAACTGGGTGAGATCCAGACTTTGGAGTTTACCAATGTCTTTGTTTATGAGTTCCATGATGATACATTCCATGGCCTTGCAGGTCAGGCTAATAGGTTGATAGTTCCCGGGATCAGTGGTGGCTCCCCCTTTGTGGAGTGAGATAACTGTTGCTGTGCTCCATTCAGTGGGCACAAAGCCTGATGTGAGGCTATTATTGAACATGGTGCTTAAGTGGGGAGCCAGTTCATTCTGAAGTTCATGTAAAACGCAGCCTGGGATGTTGTCCAGTTCTATGGATTCTGTGTTTTTGGCTTTAGAGAGTGCAGCTTTTACCTGTGCAGTTGTGATTACATGGACTCTGCATTCTTCCTGTATAGATATGGGCTCTTTAGGGGGTAAGGGGGGTAAAGTTAGTACTGAACCTATCTGCCAGGATGTTGGCAATATCAGTTGGTTCTGTAATTTTCGTACCGTTGTGTTGTAACTCAGAGCAGATCTGGGTGTTGCCATCGAGATTCTTGACATAGCTATGGAATGCTTTGTGGTTGTCCTTAGAATTAGTGGTGATTTTGTTTTAGTAGCTAGCTTTGGAGGATCTTATAAGGGATCTCAGCTTCTTACTGAGGCTGACCAGGGAGCTCCTCCACTCATGGGATTTTACTCTTTTTTGCAACAGTTTCTTCCTTCTGTTGTACAGTCTGTTTATGGCAGGGGACCACCAAATTGACTTCCTTTTTTTGGAGGATGGCGTCTTGGTTCTGTTTGGGATAGCACGATCCATGCACTCGTGTAAGTGCTTATAGAGTGCATTTGTGTAGGATTCAGCAGTTGTAACTGTATTGTATATCTGCATGGGTGTCATGAAGTTCACCACTTCTGTCTTAAGAAGCATGAAGTTGGCTTTGGAGAAATGTTTTACTGTGGTTTCCTTAATGGGGGGTGGGGTGGGGATGTGGATATCAAGGGTGATTAGCTTATGGTCGGATCAGACCAACGAGGAGTTGACTTCAGGTGTGTCACTCATGTTTGTAATGACTAGGTCTAAGATATTGTTGCCCCTGGTGGGGGTGTGGATAAGTTGATCCAGGGCATTGGAGCTTATGAATTCCAGAAAGCGTTGAGCTAAGGAGTTGGTACACGAGTAGTTTTCCCTATTAATGGTGGTGTAGTTAAAGTCGCCCATTATTAGAGTGTTTGGTTGAACCCTAATATTTTCCAGTACATCAAGAAATAAGGAGTGGGAATCCTGGGGCATGATGGGGGATCTGTAGCAAGCTACAATTTGGATTGCAGTTTTGCTCAGAGTTAGTTGCACTTAGATAACCTCAGATGCATTATGCTGAGCAGCTAGCCTGGAGGTGTGGATATCCTTAATGAATATGGACACACCTCCGCCTTTGGTGTTTTGGTCTAGTTTACATGGTCAAAAAGTGTGGTTTGAGTTATAGCCTGGTACTGCAGGGGTGCTCTCTGGAGCCTTGAACCAGGTCTCAGTCAGTGCACAGATATCGATGTTCTCCATTTTAAGGAGTGCCTCGAGTGAGTGCATTTTGAGATTTAGACTTCTAGCATTGAGTAGCATTACCCTCAGTTTTTGCTTGCCTGTTCCTGTTATGGTGGTGAATTTGTTATTTGAACCTTGCCTAAAAAAGGCACTATAGGGGCAGCAAGAGCCTTAGCCAGTATCTGGAATCCCAGGGTGACAGGTGCAGGCCATCTGTGGCAAATCATTGTGGTCTGTCGACCAAGCAGACAAGTAGCAAAACAGTAGTAAAAACAATTCACATGCAGTGCATGCTAGCACACTTGAGTATGTAGCAATATTAGACAAAACACAGTTTAAACGAATGCAATTAAATTAAAAAGGACTAAAAGCAAGGGCAGAAAGAGTTTATTAGGTAGAACGTGGTAAAGAGATGGGACTGGGGGAGTGTCTCAGATCAAATCTACAGTGGTGCAGGTAACTGTAAAATCTACCAAATTTAAACTACAAGCCAAAAATAGGGTGAATGGCACAAAACAGTTTCAACAGACATCTAAGCAACAACTAACAATACAAACTCTAAAACCAAAAAAATATACTCAGCTCTGTATATTTGCAGATAGATTGGAAAGCAGTCTCTTAGAACAGGGAGTCAACAGTTTCAACAGAGATCTAAGCAATAATTAACAAACTCTAAAACCAAAAAATATATACACAGCTGTGTATATCTGCAGACAGATTGGAAAGCAGTCTCTCAGAACAGAGGTTCCAGCAATTAAATGAAGGATTTAATGCAATCGCATCCAGCAATGAATAATTAACACTAACTATGTCTAAAATAAATCAAATGTCATGGTAAGGAATCTGATTTCTCAGGAATTTTATTGAAGTGCTCTGGTGCTAATTTTACAAATGCCCTTTCAGTGACAGCTACAGTGGAGGTAGACCGCTACTGCAAACTTTTTAGTATTTTGTACAAATGTGTTTGCATGCAGCCAATTCTGTAATAGCTTGGTAATATGTATTGGTCATAGGGATGACCTGGTTTTAACAAAGTCATCTGCATAAGGAGTAATATCCATGCTGGGGAACTAAAGAGATCATTCATCAAATTGTAGAAAAGGAGGGGAGCAAAAAACAGAGCCCTGGAGGGCTCTCATATTGGTGGAGAAGCAGTGGGGTGCTTTGCTGAAGGAACAAAGAGTAAATGTTGTGTTAGTGAGGTAGCCCTTGAATCAGGGCAATCCAAATGTAGAAAACTACTTTTTTCTTTTTATTTACTTTTTATTTTTATTCAGACTTGAATTTGGAGCATTTCTCCCTGGGCCTCCATTGAAAATAGTCTCTGTCCTAGTCGAGCTTTCCTGGTCAACAAATGTTAAAAAATTTAATGAGTAGGATACCATGATAGTCTTTTTAGGTCTCTAAACATTGCATATGTCAGCTTACCTTTCCCCGTACTGGAGGAGATGCTTTTAATGAGGGTGTAGATGGCAGTGATGGTAATGCATTTGGGTTTGACATCACCTGTTGGAGAGTAAATCTTATTGAGTAAGGTACTGCTGGACTTGGTTATAGTGACTTTTAAGTAATTTCACCGAAGGACCAAGTCTTCTGTCTATTTCAGGAAATAATTTTGGGAAGAAGTTGTTTTTAGGCTTATTTGAACAGTACAGATATGATATTGGTGATCAGTGCAAAATTTAAACATTTGTGTGAGAGAAGCTGCAAAGAATAGCATCTCAGGTTAAGGAACATGGGATGTATTATGTAGGAGTAGCTTTTGCAGTTGGGTGAAATTTTACCAAGCTGGTCTTTGACTCTTTGTCTTCTTCGTCTTTCGGCTGCTCCCATTAGGGGTCGCCACAGTGGATCATCTGTTTCCATTTCTTCCTGTCCTCTGCATCTTGCTCTGTCACACCAATCACCTGCATATCCTCTCTCACCACATCCATAAACCTTTTCTTAGGCATTCCTCTTTTCCTGTTACCTGTCAGCTTCATCCTTAGCATCTTTTTCCCAATATGCTCTGCATCCCTCCTCAGCACGCCCAAACCAATGTAATCTTGCCTCTCTGGCTTTGTCTCCAAACCTTCCAACCAGGGCTGACCCTCTAATATACTTATTCCTAATCCTGTCCACTCTCATCACACCCAGTGCAAATCTTAACATCTTTAACTCTGCCATGTCCAGCTCTGACTCCTTCTCTTTCACTCTTACTGGTACTTGTCTGTCACAAATCACTCCTGACACACTTCTCCACCCACTCAATCCTGCTTGTACTCTCTTCTTCACCTCTCTTCCACACTCACCATTACCCTGAACTGTTGATCCCAAGTATTTAAACTCATCCACCTTTGACACCTCTACTCCCTGCATCCTCACCATTCCTCTATCCTCCCTCTCATCCACACACATATATTCTGTCTTAATCCTGCTGACCTTCATTCCTCTTCTCTCTAGAGCATATCTCCATCTCTCCAGGGTCTCCTCCACCTGTTTCCTACTCTCACTACAGATCACAATGTCATCTGCAAACATCATAGTCCACGGGGGCTCCTGTCTGATCTCGTCTGTCAACCTGTCCATCACCATTGCAAATAAGAAAGGGCTCAGAGCTGATCCTTGATGTAATCCAACCTCCACCTTAAATGCATCCATCACTCCCACTGCAGACCAGACTGCTGTCACACTACCCTCATACATATCCTGTACCACTCTTACATACTTCTCTGACACTCCCAACTTCCTCATACAATAGCACAACTCTTCTCTAGGCACCCTGTCATATGCTTTCTCTAAGTCCACATAGACACAATGCAACTCCTTCTGACCTTCTCTGTACTTTTCCATCAACACTCTCAGAGCAAACATCACATCCGTAGTGCTCTTTATTTGCATGAAACCATACTGCTGATCACTAATCATCACCTCCCTTCTTAACCTAGCTTCCACTACTCTTTCCCATAACTTCATGCTGTGACTGATCAATTTAATCCCTCTGTAGTTACTACAGCTCTGCACATCATCCTTATTCTTAAAAATCGGTACCAAACACTTTTTCTCCATTCCTCAGGCATCCTCTCACTTTCCAAGATTTCATTAAACAATCTAGTTAAAAACTCCACTGCCATTTCACCTAAACACCTCCATGCTTCCACAGGTATGTCATCTGGACCAACAGCCTTTCCATTCTTCATCCTCTCCATAGCTATCCATACTTCTTCCTTGCTAATCCATTGCACTTCAGGATTCATTATCCCTACATCATCCAACCTTCTCTCCCTCTCATTCTCTTCATTCATCAGCCCCTCAAAGTACTCTTTCCATCTCCTCAACACAGTCTCCTCGCTTGTGAGTATGTTTCCCTCATTATCCTTTATCACCTTTACCTGCTGCACATCTTTCCTAGGTCGGTCCCTCTGTCTAGCCATTCGGTACAGGTCATTTTCTCCCTCCTTAGTGTCCAACCTTTCATACAACTCTTCATGCGCCTTATCCTTAGCCTTCGCCACCACTCTCTTTGCCATTGTGATGACCTTAACTAAAAGACTGAATATTCCAGATAACTGTGTATAGCACTTATAGGTGGGAAGGCAGGGAGTTAACTATATAAGAGTTGTTTATGTTGGTAGAGTTAGTGAAACTTTGTGGTATGTACTTGCATGGTTTAGAAGACAGATTTTGAACTTTTTATACTTTTTAATTAATGTATAATTCATCATTTCAGGCCTATGCATATATTGTAAATAATTAATTTTATTATTGTTTCTTGCATTACTTGTTATTTACTAAGACTGTTCTAAAGCATGCATGCAATTCTCATTTATTTATAAAAATAAAAATTTTATGATTAAAAAAAGAAATGATTTTGAGACCGGCTACGGATACTGAAAATCTTGTATCTAAGGTTTTTATATAATTTCATAAAAGTTTATTATTTCCAAGCATGGAAAGTACTAGGTTTTTGCAATACTGAGATTTAATTTTATTATTTATCCTAAAAGTTTTTTTTTTTTTGGTTTTGTAATAATTTGTGTTTCTGAGTTACTAAAAGTATTTTTTTCTAACTCATCCAGACTTAGTCTATGTTTTTTAAATGTTGGGCAATTTTAGTTGTAAACCAGGAAATCATATGAGCTTTAATTTTTTGATGATGTTGTTGTTGTTTGTCTTTCGGGTTTTCCCGGTAAGGAGTCACCACAGCGGAACTCCGGTCCGCTAATAATTGGCAGTAGATTTTTACGAAATGCCGAGGTGCCAGCTCGATGCTCAACCTTCAATGAAGGCACACCCATTGACACACATATGTCTTTTGAACGCTACCCAACCACGGGGAGGACATGCAGACTCCACACAGAAGGCACTCCCAAGCCCAGCCGAGAATCGAACGTGAGAACCTCTTGCTGTGAGGTATCAACTCTACCGCCGTACCACCATGGCATATAGCTTTAATTTTTTATGATATAGGATATAATTTGTCTTGTATAGTAATTAATCTGTTGAGGAAAAAATAGGTTGGGTTCATAACAGGAGATGATATAATAAGGGGCCCAATAAACAGAATGTTCCTCCTCAGAAAGGGTTCCTCAAAACATTCTGAAACAGTTCTAGTTAAAATGTACTTAGAAAGGTATACAATGGTAGCTAGTCATAATGTGGATAGAACTTGATTGTGGTTAGTAAGTGTGTTTAAAAGGATTTGTGCAGTGGCATGCTTTGGGAATGTATATAATATCTAATTGGGAATATGGAATATTGTACTAGAAGTTCTTAAATGAGTCAGATTTTTTCAATGAGTCAGTATAACAAGTTTTCATTTCTAAGGGTGTAAAACACTGAAGTTGCTATTTCATAGTTCATAGGTGTATAGGTAAGTACCAAGCTAGCTGCTCCTGCTGTCCACTTTAAGCCAAGCCACTTTCCTGTTTTGTGCTCAAATAAACCAATCCCATTTGTTATATTATATATTATATATGACCCCTAATGACAATATCAATAACTGGAATCATACCATAAATAATTTTGAGAGACCCATGCATAGGATAAAAAAATTAGGGCATCCCTAGTACAGGGAGCAGTCCTGAGGTCAATTTTCTATTTCCCTTCCATAGATCCAAGTTGAGCTTGAATATGGACAGGGATGGACGTACCACAATTGTGGCTAGATGCTGGTGTTCTGTATGATTGTGAGTGACATTTACTGTCAGAAATTCCACCGTGGTGAAAGCTACAGCCACAGAGACATACTATCTGGGGTACAGACATCTCCATGATAACTGTCAATGTGGAAGTGCAAGCACTGCGGAAGGGAGATCTTGGTTATCCATGGCCATGCTGGCTACCATCTATGCACGTGATACTTGACAGCTCAACATCCCATAGCACATGAGTCAGAGAAGGCACTGCATGTTCCAGTGTATGAATGACTCTATTAAACCAGTCACACATATCAGACATATACTACTGTAGGTCATTACACACAGCCTGTACCACACTCCATATCATAGCCATAGTTGTGATGATACTAGTGTGTGCCTCCTCAATGGCACTGTATATACTGTGAGCTTTGGCAACTGATGTAACACCCTCAGGAGGATGGTGGTAATCTTGTTACCAAAGTGCGTCATTATCCAACACCCTCTGTAGACCTCTCTACCCATGTCTGCTCGGGATAAATTCTGATGTCTGTCTACTGGGGGCCAGTAGACTTCCCTGATTCCTAGTGTCACCATTAACCTGCTCTCCCTGTGAGATGTTGATAGCCTTGATATTGGCAGGCACAGAGCCTGGATTCATGGTCTGTGCTTGGAGATGCAGTGGTCGCATTCTTTGTACACAACACAAATACTGTACTCTCTAACTGTACCAACTCAACCCCACCATTATCAGAGGTTGTAGATGCTCCATCAGGCAATGGAAGTTTTACAGTGCTGGTTTCAGATAAATAATCACTGTGAATACACAAAATCACAGAATATAACAAGCAGTACTTTAGTTGCATACCTGGTGCAGCTGGCTTTGGAAGGTGAATCCCTAATCTACCTGTATACCATACCATACAGCTTCAATAAATTTTCCAATGAATAAGGGGTTCAGGTGACATATTGGTATTGTTACACAGACAGAGGTCTACATAATTGGGGCAGCTGCAGTCAGTTGTCCCCATGGCTGGTCCAGCTCTGCCCCAACATCCACTACCATACGGTGGAACTCCTTTGAAGTGCCACTACCTCTAAGACAGGCCAGGAACTCCTCTGTCTCTGTGAGAGGTGCTAGACTTAATGTCCCCCTACCTATTGCTCTACCTTCCCATGCCAACAGTTGACCTGTTTGTTGGGCAGCACATATGATGTCAGTGTCCCTGTGGCACATCATGCCATAACTGAGGTTGTGACCACCAACTGTACTGACATCTGCCACATCATCATCCCAGACATGGTCCCAGTAAGCCTGATCAGCTGATGCAGGATAAAAAGCTATCATTCATAGAGATAGAGGACATGAAGCAGCTTCTTATGCTACACATTGGAGAACTTCATCTGATGGGTAGATGTTTCAGTGGAAGTCACAGAGTCTGCAGTGTGGTTTTAGAGTCCCTGTTTTTTAGACACAGCTCTATAAGTACAGAAGAAGGTTAAAGTATCAGCCTTGTTCCTGCTTGGCCTTGTCAAATCCATACAACCCCCACATCACCTTTGGCAACAGAGCATTCTGTATATGTGTCTGAGAGTTATATATAAGGTTACCATACGTCCGGGTTTCCCCAGACACGTCCTCTTTTTTGGGCTCCTGTGCGGGTGTTTTTTGAAAATTCTGCAATTTGTCTGGGTTTTAAAACCCAGACAAATCATAGAATTTTCAAAAAATAGACATCCCCATTTCAGAGTCTTTCCTCCGCTTTGTTTTTTTTTTTTTTTTGATTGGCTCATATACCGGTATACGAGCCAATCAAAAAATGGAGCTCTGTTCAATGTGGAACTGCTTGATGTTCCACATTGCACAGAAGAGGGTCCGCTGTGCACATTTTTTATTGGCTCGTATACCGGTATATGAGCCAATCAAAAAGTGGAGCTCTGTTCAATGCGGAACTGCTTGATGTTCCGCATTGAACAGAAGAGGGTCCGCTGTTTGAGGTTTTGATCGGCTCATATACTGGCATATGGGCGAATCAAAAATCCACAAAAAAAAATCCTTGATGAAATAATATGTGCTGGTAGCAGCACATATTTTTTTGTCCTCTTTTACATACAAACAATTATGGTAACCCTAGTTATATACCTGTAGTCACACTCATCAATTAAAGTCAGACAAAATAAAAGTACTGATATCCCCCAAAAAATTATTACCCATACCATTACAAGTAAGTATGGTGACATGTATGTTTTTTTCTAAGGGTTAAAATGCTTTTGTAATTGAAGTATGTGTAATGTATAAACCAGACAAAAGTATGAGGAGATGGATGAGTTTCACATTACTTTCAACAATCCTTCTGCATAACAGGTGCCATACCCTTGCAAAACCTCCTCTCAATACATCTGGACAACATAATTACTAGCCAAGGTATTTCTTATTTTGTTTAAGTTTAATAGCAAAAATGCATCAGTACTTAAAAAGAAAGACTCATAAAAGTACAACTTACCCTGCCAAAGCAGATCTATAGTGTTGAAAGATGAATTCTTTGGGTATTCAGCTTTCTCATCTTCCTAACTTGGCTGGTCTGTAGAGTTTTCTGCAGTACAATGACATTTGTGCCTGCATTTGTATTTATGTCAGGCAGTTTCTTTTAACTGAGCTCAATTGTTATGTTAATTAGTGCTCAACTCATTGTTGTTTCTGAATCACTTAATTTACATGAAGAGCAAATCAAGCTCACGTTTCTATGTAGGCAGCACTGCAAATGCATGATCTAGCCATGCCTCTAGGGGGGATGTTTAATTTCATATCTAAGCATCTGTACATGGATTCACTGTAGGTATGAGTTCATAACAGCATACACAGGGAAACAGGACTGCCATGTGTCATACCTTGTGAGCCATAATAAAACAGTATCTATATTATCCGATCCTGACATCTGTTGTGCAAATTAGGTACCCATCAATGCCCATCATTGCATAGTGGATAGAACACGTGAGACCTAATTTGGATGCCAACTTTTCTTTTATTTCTCATTAAGATTCTTCATGGTAGGATATCATTGTTAAAAAAGGAGAAGGCAGTACAGTACTCCTTTTAGAGCACAGATGTGGTGGGAGGAGGAGTCAAAAATATTTTTCTACCTCCTCCTCCTCCTGAAGCCTGAAACATTTTAGCATAAATTGCCTCCCATGCCAATGGCATCCCACACTCAGGGGACCAGTGTCATCACCATTATAGTGACGTGAGACAACGCAATCCTGACCTCCTAGGCCGATGTGAGAATGAAGTAAAACAGCAGTCACCACCGATGTACTATAAATAAAACTTTTTCATCTATACATATAACCCGCCACTGCATGCCATCCACAGATATTACACTGTGAACTCTTAGGTTGATAGATTCATAGGTGTTTACAAGGTTAATGACAACAAGGGCATTTGTAAGCCGAGCCATGCATCCCAAATCTCTGACAAGTTCTGGTACCCTTGATAAGTGTAAGCAGGGGTATGGGACATCAAGTGTTTACAAGCAAGGACCTGGGAGATAAACCATTTAAAGGCTGCCTGTGTCCATTTGGGACATACATACCAAACCAAGGATGAATGTCCTGTTCCCATTCAAATGTCCAAGTTACACTTGAACTTGGTTAGGGAGGAAATCTGCTTCACATGGATGGGAAGCCTGTTCTAGTGAACAGGTAATCTCTGGGATGCATACCTGTCTCTCCAGCAAGTCCTATTTATATCACAGGCAAGGTTTAAGTCTTTAGAATGGTTAATTCTGGTGCTGTTTGTTTTTCAGGTATGCAGACAATCATCAGAGTGAGGTCTAACAATACCTTGTATGCCAAGCGTAGAGCACCTCTCAAAAGCCTGTAGGAGATAGAATAAAGGGGTAAGGCCTTGATGTGGTCTGCATAGGACATGTTACTTATGCCCTGTATTCTTTTAGTGATGAACCTCAGTAGACTTTCCAGTTGTTGGATATGCCTGTTAGATACATACCAAAGAGGGCATTGTACTCACTGATTGGTGTGATGAATGCTAAGCATTGTGGTACTATGACTTCCTTGGAGCTAGATGCCATACCTTTGATTATACGTTCCACAATATACGATAATGTTCTCACTACTGTAGACATATGATGGTCCAGGTCTAGATTACTTTCTATGTGAGTGTCCTCAAGTCCCTAAATAATGGGTCAAGTCTTAGGGGTTTCTTGTCAATATGCTAGTTACCAGGGGTGGAGGTTTTTCCGAAGGATACTATTATGCATTTCTTGGCATTTAGCTGTAGTACCAGGTTCTAACACCATTTGTTTGTCTGTGTCAGCCCTACCTGGAGAACATTTGTGTCAGTGGGGGGATTCAATGACGGCTCCTAATTTACAATCATCTGCAAATTTAATCAGCTAGAGGCCATTGAAATTGGCCTTGATTTCAAAGAAGTAAATGCCAAAAACAAGCAGTCCCGGGACTGATCCCTGAGAGACACTGCTTGTGACTGTCCTCTTTGTAGAGGTACATTCCTAGTTCTAACTTCCTGGGTCCCATCTGTCAGCCAGCTGGGCTGCCCATCGGGTGACATAAGGGTTTGTACCTAACCTCCTGAGTTTGTTAACAATCTCTGCATGGGATATTTTGTCAAATGTCGTGGCAAGGTAAAGGTAGGCAATGTGAACCATTCTGCTCCCTCCCACTGCTTTGATGACCTTCTCAAAGAAGTCCACCAGACTGAGTAGGTATGACCTGTTTCTGAAGAAACCAAATTTGATATGGTCCAGTGTCTGTACATTTCCTATGTCATGATTGATCATTTCCATAATAATTCTCTCCATTATTTTGCATATGAGACTAGTGAGACTTATGAGTCCCTGTAGATAGCCCACCTTTCTGCAGAGGGATGACTGTGGCTGTTCTCCATTCATGAGGCACAAAGCCTAGTGGAGACTATAGTTAAATAGCATTTCTAGAGTTCCTGATAGTTCATGTTTCATGCTATGTAGAAGACATCCTGGGATACTGTCTGGGCCCATTGATGCAGAGTTCTTGGCCTTAGAGCATTAAAGTCCTGTTCCCTAAAGATAGCAGAGGGAGCTATATTTGATGGCATTTCCTGAGGAAGGTTTAAAGGGAGAAAGGTATAAAGCTTGAGCTGAATTTGTTGACCAGTAGGTTTACTATATCTTCTAGCTCAGTATATGTGACTCCATTAACAGTGAACTCTGCACACACACTTGTGTATTGCCCTTGAATTTGCGGACATGACTAAACAACACCTTGTAGTTGTCCTTGGCCTGGAAGGCCAAATTTACCTCAAATTTGGCTTTGGTAGATTTTATTCATCTTCTGTTGGGTGCTGCACCTCCTAACATTTGTTATGATTGTCTTCCTTTTGCTATACAGCCTATTGATGTTGTAATTCCACCAGGGTGGGTTGTTTTTTTTTAGTTAGATCTGTACTTCTTCCTAATGGGTACAGCTGCCTCTACGCAGTTATTAATATGTTTGTATTGGGTTTCTGTGAACATTCTGTGTAGGCAGCAGTGTTTTCATGGTTTATGGAGTCTTGAAATGTTGCCAGGTTATGACAGAATAGTAGGAAGCCAGCCTTAGTGTAGTTCCTGAATATTCCAAGGCTAGCTGAGGTTGCAGGTTTTATTTTTACTTCAAAGGAGACCATTTTGTGGTCTGACCTTACCAGAGAAGACATTACATCAGGGGCTGTGCAGCACTGTCCCATATTAGTGAGGACCAGATGCAGTATGGTTGCACCCTTGGTTGGTGTACTGACAATCTTGTCCAGGGAGTTTCTGTTTACAAAATCCAGGAATCTCTGTGCCTGCACGTTTGGTGTTGTATATGTTTCCCAGTTAATAGTGGTGTAATTAAAGTTGCCCATGAATACTGTATTGGGATGGATGGTGAATGTTTCCATAAAGTTTAAATACATATTAGGGGGTTTCCTGGCTCATACAGGGGACCTCTAGCTTGCAGAGAAGTGGTATGGGACTTTGCCTATGGTATTCGAACATGGAGAAGATGAAGTGCATTGTCCTGTTTGACCAGCCTTGAGGTATACTTATTTGTAATATAAATTGAGACACCTCCACCTTTTGTCCCTGCCTGTGAAGTAGCTGGCTTAAATGTGTGGCATTATAACCTTGCACTATTGGTGTGGTCCCTTCAGCTTTAAACCATGTCTTAGTAACCAGACTGATGTGGAGCTTTTTGTTTAGACTCCTTGCATTGAGCCGTAACACCTTTAGATTTTCTTGGTTTTGATTTGCTATGTCAGAAGTACTTCCAGTTTTGTATTGCCTAAAAAAGACACTATGGGGCAGAACAATGGTTTAGCTGATATTTGAAAATGAATTATTTTTAATGATAATAAGAATGTATTTTAGAATTTCCTTGTATGGTGATTTTCCTGTTGGGAAAGGTTCACAGGAAGTCATGTGATGATTCTGGAAGTATTTAATGTGAATGAACTTCCAGCACTGTTGTTTGCCTTGAGAAAGCTCGCATGTGGTCGAGTGAAAGCGCTTGGATGATATTGTGGATTTTTACTTTGCCTGGTTACATTAAAGGATCTTTTTGGAGACCTAGCAGCTGTTTGATTTCTTCATCTGCTTATTTTGAAAGCCTTTGTTTACGTGCTTCCGGGTCCTGTGGTGCCAAGTGATTTTCATTCTTGGTTTGATTTTGCTTTTAGTTTTGGTGTTTTTTGTCGACTTTTACACATAGCAGAAGGAACGGAAGCCAGAGGCTTCACCCACACTCTGGCAGTACTGAGAGCCGATTGTGAAGATGCTGAAACAGCCCCAGTTTCTAGGGCTGAGTTTAAGCAGGTTTTAACACTATTGACACAATTGACTTCTATGGTTCAACAGCAGACACAACTAACAGTTTCCCAGATACCTGGGAACCAACAACAATTCAACAATTCCCCCAGAACACTTGCTGAAGTGGTTGGGTCTGGAAATGCTACAAGGAACGCTGAGAGAGGGGGCAATCACAGTAATTTGAATTCGAATTGTTTTGACTATGTTAAATCAAACAACCAGACTGCTCCTGTGTCAAATGAGCAGAGGAAGTCCTTTGACTTCAAATCTTAGAGAAAATAACAGTTTAATTTCAGAAAAGGTACTGTGCTTCATGATAATTATAAAAATCTTGATAATGTCTTTTTTGATTTTAAAGATAAACTGTATTCTTATAAGAACAAACAGATGGAAGTTGATTATTTAAATGAGTGTATTAATGTACAGAGAATTCCTAAGGGCGTGAGGTTTTTTAAGTTCCCTAACAATGTACAATATGGTTCTGATTTATATGACCAACTTTGTGAAATTTTCAACAAAGCAGGTTTAGTCATGTTAAAATGCATGGTGATGGACTATGAGAAAA
The DNA here is from genome assembly GCF_019279795.1 of Protopterus annectens. Lineage (NCBI taxonomy): Eukaryota > Metazoa > Chordata > Ceratodontiformes > Protopteridae > Protopterus > Protopterus annectens. Next base: position 146,955,418 of record NC_056749.1, on the reverse strand, counting down.
AAATGACTGTTTTGTTAAAAGATTTAGATGAGCTCAACGCAAATATGTTAAAAGATGTAACTTTTAGCTCAGTTAAGAGGGACTATGACAAATTGTTTAGTGATATAGACCAGCATTGTTTTAGGGTACTTAATCGAAAAATTAGGAAATTAGACAGGGACCTAATTGAATATAAGGAAGGTAGAGCCTACCGCCTCCCAATTATAAAAGGAAGAAGCAACAACACCACTACTGAAAATGTCTTTTATGAAAGGGGAGAAGGTAATAGGCAAGGGGAACCTACAAGTGAAGGAAATGATAATCTCAGAAGAAGTGAGAGAATAGCACAGAAGAATAGGAATGTAACTACCCAGGATTTTCATTACCCCCAGAAGAGAGGGAGGGGGCGAAGGGAACAATACAACAGTTGGAATCACCCGACGAACTAATTTCAAGAACTACAGTGAATGAGGACAATAGCACAACATTATTTCAAGGGAAACAAATTAAACATAGGAAAGACAATTTTACTATTTTTAATTACACCGATCTATCAATAACAGACAATTTTTTTAGTTTACTTTCCAAGGGTTTTCATTATGTTCCCCTTAGGCCTTCCCCCATGGTTACAACCTTGATTGATTTAAAGCTTTTTATGAGGCAGCTCAATTTTAACTTATTGTTTAAAGATGAACGAAACTTTGAAAAGACTCTTACAAGAAAAAGTACCTTCAACCCGCCTGTCCACCCCACCATTAAAAATTTTGAGGAGTTGGTTGAGACTGACATTAGGAAACTTAAGGAGAAAGATTATTTTAAAACAATTGACAATATTACTGAGGATGAGTTGACTTTAATTAAAAAGCTCAAAATGGAGGGGTGTAGGGTTATGAAACCAGACAAGGGGGGAGGTGCTGTCTTGATGTACACCCGGGACTATGAGGCTGCCTTGCACAGTGTGTTACAGGATACTGAACAATATGAACTTGTCTCAAGAAATGAGATCAATATAGCTCAAGCTAAAATAAATTATTCACTATATGATCATTTAATGCAAAATTCCATTAATGAAAAGTTATATAACTATTTATTAGTAAAAAAACCCAAGGTTGCCCAGATTTTTGGAATTCCAAAGACACATAAGAATTTGAACCCCCTGAAATTTAGACCTATAGTTTCAGGGGGTGGAAGTGTCACAGAACCCTTAGCCAAATTTATCGACTTCTCCTTAAAACAACATGTAGAGAAAATTAAACACATATGTAAGGATTCATGGGACTACCTCAAAGGAGTGGATCAGAGTTTATTTTTACCTGAAATGTTTATGGTCACTGTGGATGTGGTCGACTTATTTCCTAGTATTCCACTTATCTAATGAAGTCCAACTGGGGGGCCAAGTTTACTAATTTAATTCTGGAATTTATGGAATTAGTTCTAGAAAATAACTTCATTCACTTTAAGGGGGAATTTTATCATCAGAAAAAAGGTGTGGCAATTGGTGCCTCTTGTGCCTCCATGTATGCAAATTTGGTATTATACCAATGGGAAAAGAAATATTTTTACCAGTACATGGTATCAGGACATCTTATACTATAGAAGATTTCTGGACGATATCTCCTTTATGTGGATGGGAAATGAACGAAGTTTAATGGAATTCATAGATTACATCAACAGGACGACCACATTTTTTAGTTTTACTTATAACATCAGTAAACACCAACTCGATTATTTAGACATTTCACTAGTGAAGGATTATTCAAATAGTTGTTTTCAGTCTAAGATTTACAGGAAAAGCACTTTTTCAAATGCATTCCTGAATTATCACAGTGGACATCCCTTCTATCAAAAGAAGGCGATAGTGAAGGGTCAACTAATTAGGGCTTCAGGAATGTCAAGCACGGACGAACTTTTCAATGAGGAAGTTTCCATTTTAAAGGGATTCTTTATGGACAAACAATATCCGGAAGCCCTGGTAGAAGCACTAGTTGTAGAAATTTCTGAGAACAGGGCAAATAAATATCCTCCTTTATTGGGGGTGGGGGTTAATGAGATGTCCCCAAACCCTTCAAAACACATTTTACAAAGAAAAAATAGTTTTATACACACTTTCTCCAACAACTCAGATCAAATCGAGAAGATTATCAAGAAATATTGGTCCATTCTCAGACTTCAGGAAGATCTTAAGAATTCTATGCCCATTTACCCCTCTTTTGTTAGGAAAAGGGGCAGGAATTTGAAAGAACTTTTAGATATTTGGTTAGAGGATCCACAGAATCACAATAGAAAGAAATTAGGCACTTATCCCTGTGGCATGTGCAAGCAATGTCACGCTATGCTAAATTCGGGGTCCTACTACCTTCCCTCTAGAAGATTTAAGTTCTGTTCCAACAAACATTTTAACTGTGGATCCAAGAGTGTGGTCTATCTTGGTTCCTGTGTGACGTGCCATGCTTTTTACATTTGGAAAACCGAAAGGGTGTTTAGGAGAAGGGTTTACGAACACTTCAATGACATCAATGTAAGGAAGGAAAGTAATGCCTTTTATAAACACTCCTTGATGTGTAAGGACATGGACATAAAGTTTATGGTGTTGGAACAGGTACAACCGGATATAAGAGGGGGTAGTTGGGAGTCAAAATTAGAATACCGTGAGCTATTTTGGCAGCTCCGGTTAGATGCTACTAGATACCAAGGTCTGAATGACACCCTCAACATCACTAGTGTTTTGAAATTGAGACAAGCTCGTCTATAACACAGTTTAGCAGAACATGACATCTATTGTTGTATTCACTTTTGAATCCATAAGATTTTATAATATGATATATGGAATGTTATACATTGGCAACTCAGATAAGAAATGTTATACAATGCCAGTTAGTAACTCTAGGTTTTAAATTGGAGTTTTGATTTCACCCCCGATGGTTAAAAGGGGTTACTGCACTTATTTGTATTACAAAACTATAAAAATATTTTACAGAATTGTTTTATGACATATTTTAATAGTTTGTATTCAATTTCAAGTTCATTATGCTATTCAGTCGCAAGACATTTTTAGAAAATGAATTATTTTTAGAAAATGAATTATTTTTAATGATAATAAGAATGTATTTTAGAATTTCCTTATATGGTGATTTTCCTGTTGGGGAAGGTTCACAGGAAGTCATGTGATGATTCTGGAAGTATTTCATGTGAATGAACTTCCAGCAATGTTGTTTGCCTTGAGAAAGCTCACATGTGATCGAGTGAAAGCGCTTGGACGATATTGTGGATTTTTACTTTGCCTGGTTACATTAAAGGATCTTTTTGGAGACCTAGCAGCTGTTTGATTTCTTCATCTGCTTATTTTGAAAGCCTTTGTTTACGTGCTTCCGGGTCCTGTGGTGCCAAGTGATTTATATTCCCATTTCTGACCTTCCGCGGTGGTGGTGCTGCAGTAGCGTTGTCGCCTCACAGTAAGACGCTGTCCGGTTCGATTCTCAGCTGGAGCATCTTCTGCGTGGAGACATGCATGAATGGGCATACCTTCATTGAAGGTTGTGTGTCAGGCCTGGCAAGCCGGTATGTAAAAATCAACTGCCAATCATTAGCTGACCAGAGTTTGGCTGTGGCGACCCCTAACCGGGAAAAGCCGAAAGACACAAACAATTCTGGTCAGAAACAGATACATTTTACACATGTCCATCTTGGGCTTCCAAATCCCTTATTTTATGTAATTGGTATTGTGTCTGGCAGTTTGCAAAGAGCAACATTGACATCCATGTACAACTAATGGTAAATGGCACTGCCTCTTATGTAGGAAAGAGCTGGGGTGCCATGTACAACTCTAGTCATGCTGGAAGTGTCTGTGCAAGTGAGGTGAGCACCATTGAATGTCAGATGACACATACAACAGAGGGTACAACTGCCAGGATCTGAGTAGTTCCCTTTGCAAAATATTATAAATGTCAACTCTACCTGTGGATGATAGATTAGACCCCAAAGGTGGTGTCCTGAGGATTCATTGTTGAGTGTCTTAATCTTTTATTTAGCAGGGGTATAACAAATAACTGCTGTGCATTTCCCTGATACATAATGTTTCCATGCTTCTGTAGCTATGCCTGTAAATTAACTGATTTGTATGCAACATGTCGAGAAGGTTATAGGTTCATGTCCCATCAGGTGTATACACTTTTTCTCAATTACATTCTAGAAGTGTATAGCAACCAACTGCTACATGTTTCCTTGATGCTTTTTCTTACACTGCTTTTTCAGCTCTACCTGTAAATGACTTGCACACCACCTGTATGGAAGGTTGTAGTTTCATGTCCCATAGGGGTTGTATACAGGCTCATCATTATTACATTAGGTTGCTTGTTTCCTGACATTTGTGTGATAGTAGAGGTAAAGGGGGCAGTCTCTGCCGATGTTATACTTGCTGAAATATTGGTATTTTTCTCTCCTCTACTTGTCATTTCTTGTTTTAACATTTTTTATCTACAATTAGTTGACATTTATATTTGTGTCTCTAATGCCACCTACTCCATTGTCTTCCACACTGCTGGCTGTGTCAACACCTGTCTCCTGAGTCTTGTCTACGTTATATGTTTGTTTGTGTACCCTTCTACCTACTCCACCCCCCCCCACAGCTTTATCTTAATTCCCTTCGTATCTTCGCCAAGCTTTACCTTATGCATGTATATCACTGCACAACCAATTGATCAGCACGCAAGCCTCATGATTCGGTAGGGCTGTTGCATAGCTTGCATTTCTGCAACACTTCATGCAACTTCACACTGAGCTCAGGGCTCATGCATGAAGGACAAGAATTACTGCTGTTCGCCATTCCCTCTGACCATATTATAGCCCAACTACTGCCATGGCCATGATGGGGCTGTTTAATGAGCTGCTTATAATGCATACATGCCCAGTAACATTAATTTTTAATGAGCATTGGGGCACATTATGCACTCGCAGTAAAAAGTGAGCCAGTAGCCACAACTACGGCTACAATGTTTAGGAAACTCAGGGATAATCGTTCAATGCTGTAAATAATGTTAGTAAATGACTTATCATCATTATATCACATGGTACAGTCTATTCCTAGGGTATATGGCATATTACTGTGTATTATCCTATCGCAGATTGTATAACTCTCACATTCAGTTATTATTTGTTCTTCTTGCTTAATGTACCAGTCAAAAAATCCTCCTGCACGAAGAAAAGTTGCACAGCAACTGAAGCAAAAGCATCCACACAGCCAAAATGAAGCCAGCAACCAAGATGGATCCAATAAAAAATATTTAATGTTGAATAAACATCAAAAAAACTCAAAACACAGAGTCAATTAATTCAACTTAAATAGTGTTTAAACATATCCCATTGGTTCAATTAAAAATGTTCATTTAATCCAGGTGAAAAAAGAGCACCTAGTTTAGTAATCCGTTTCTTTTCCTTTGTATCTAACATTGAGTGCCATTCTGTTTTATTAAATTTGATACCCTTAACCAAATCAATCACCATAAAAGAAAAATTAGCAGTGTGATGTTTTAAAGTGTGTGTGTACAATGCATTATTTATTTTCTTATTTTTAATATTGCTCATATGTTCAGATATCCGTAGTCTTAAAGGACGAGATGTTTGACCAACATAGAAGGAGCCACAAATACATGTTGCCAAGTAAATGAGCCATTCACTGCTACAATTTGCAAAAAATGAAATATCATAGACCTTGGAGCAATTCCTGCTAGTAAATTCCTTAGATTTGACAATTTTGCCACAATTACTACAATGACCACAGGGAAAACACCCCACCAAAGGTTCCCCAGTAATAGTTGTTTGTGAAAATTGTGCAATACTAGCATGATGTGTATGTTTATAATGATTAAAACATGAGGCTAAATTCTTACCCTTGCGAAATGAAAATAAACATTTGTCTGGTAATACATCTGATAATTCCGGTAAACTTAACAAAATGTTCCAATTTCTCTGTACACTATTCATGAGTACATCTGAATTCCTAGCATATGTTGTTAAAAACCTGATTGGCTGTGTGGTCCTCTGATCCCTAAGTTTATAAGTTAACAGTTCCTGCCTGGATAAAGTATTGGCCCAATTGCTGGCCCGCAAAACATGGCCCATAGAATATCCCCTTACGCGAAATCTGTTGATTAAATCACATCTATCTTCTTGGAAAGTATCCTCCTGAGAACATATACGCCTCAAACGTATAAACTGTGATTTCGGTATGTTTTTGGCAATATGTGGAGGATGAAAGCTGGATGCGTTGAAGGACTGTGTAAATTCAATGTTAATGGAATTTTATACATAGAATTGTATTATATTCATTATCTATTCATTATATTTGCTTTCTGATTGGTGCATTTTTGTGATTATTGTCATTTATTCTACACTAAGTCTGCTACTGCTTTTTTTTTTTGTCTTCTGCCTTCTGAGCCTGAGCCATGCTTCAAAAGTCATTTGACCAATGTGCTTTTCAGTTATCAAATGTAAAATAAATAAATAATTAAATGTACCAACCCAAAGCCCTGTCACTATACTTGGTATCCTATAGACTGCTAAGACGTGACTTGCGTCTGGCATACACGGCATCCTCTGACCCATCAGATGCAATTTGCATTAGAAATACTTGGTCTATGTAGTTCTACCTGTTCTGCAGCATCAACAGAATGGTTTAGTCAGACCAGTATATCTGGGAGAGGATAGTGCTGCTGTGGGACAGACTCCCCATCAACATAAAACAAAGTTCATCCCTGCTCATATTCAAGTGCAACTTAGATTTATGGATGGGAAACAGAAAATTTACCCAAGTACTTCCCTCTGTACTATGAATGGACAGACACTGCACATAAATGCTTTATCCCATGTATGGGTCTTCGCAAATGATCTATAGTTTGACATCAGTTATTCTCTTTAGCAGTAATATATAATTATCAGCAATAGGTTAGGGAATCTGTCTAGGCTTAAAATAGCCCACAAGGGCAGCTAGCCTAGTACTTACCTATGAACCTATAGATGCCATATTATACAGGGAGATTTCTTTAGTAAAATGAGACGTCACCACACAGATTCACAGCATAGGATCCTTTTAAATCACAAAATACTCTATTTACCAGAACGGACCATTGCACTTTCATATACCATTTCCCTTTGTTGTGCTCTGGCAAATCAAAGTAAATAGTTACAAAATTTGGCAGAAACTTTATGTAGTACCCCATCAAGTTAAAAAGAAACCTTAACCTGGAAGGTACAGTTTTTTATGGCCTCTATTTTTTTTATTGCCACCCCTTATCTTATAACTTAATTACTTGGGCTTACCCCACACTTTTAAGTAACATTTACAATGAAGTGCACCGTAACTTTTGGTAATTAAGATCACAGGGCCTCTAACTGAATTACCGGTGCAAGCAATCATGTGGCAGAAAAACATGAATTCAGGGTGCCCCAGTGCGTATGCTGTCCTAATGGCTGAAGGGGGCAATGTGTAATGCTGTACTCATCCTCCAACCTAAAACACAAAGTGCATATGTAGTGCATATGTTGATCACATGTTTCCTTTGTATTTGATCACACTGCACATATGCTATATTCCATGCAAGATTCCAAATGTCCCTAATTATTTTGCCATAAGCACTATCCAATTACTGTGTGTATATTTTAACTAAGACCATTCTATTTCATAGGATCATAGGAAGTTACTAAGTTATTGGCCCTAGAGCCTTTACAAGCCTAGCCATGATTTACCCTTGTTTCCCTCATAGACAGAGAGAAAGGGTCTATAGTAGCGTGCAAATTTATGATCAGCACCGACTGCCCCATCCAAGAAGGGTGTAGGTGAAACCCCCCATGGTGAATTTATGGTTTCCCATCCAGTTGTCCAAGTTACACTTAAATGGGGTCATTGAGGAGCTATGTTTAACTTGAATTGGGAGTTTGTTCCAGAGGAGTGGCAGCCTCTGGAAGACATGCCTGTCTCTCCCGCAAGTCCTGTTTATATTGCACTCTAGGTTAAGATCTCTATTTAATATGTGTTGATAGTCATCATCCCAGCACAGATGCCACCATTACCATGGCAGAAATAATTGTAGTATGTGGTCTGTGTGACAGCTTGTGTGACGGCCTGCAATGCCTTGATCAACTGATTGTCATGTTGTTAGGCACCTGGGTGCCTTCAGTGACTGCTTAGGGCCATCAGCCCCCACTCGCTTGAGCCTCCACTGTTCCTGTGGCCACCACTCCTCTTTCTCCACTGTAGGTACACTCCATAGGGCAGGTAGATCAAGGTGGCATACTGTTACCTCCTCCATATCTCCTACCAGGGGAGAATGGTGCAACACAGTGTGGCTGCCTATATAGACACACATTATGCGGCAGTCATGCAAATGGCACAGTTAGGTGGTTGCAGTCATACATTTCTCATTGTTCTTGCTGGTAGCTGTTGATGCCCATGCCATTCTTTGGAGAGAAAATACCCATAGCTCAAGATGCTCATGGTCTGCGTCATTCCCACCTGATGTCCCACAACACCTGTCAAAGCTAAGTTTGTACTTCGCAATAACATTTGCAGGAGCTGTGTCCCCTGGAATCAGTACTGAGGAACTACCCACAACATGTGGCCACATCACTCCACTCATTAAGAATCACCCCCCTCCCCCACTGGACAGTGTACCCAGCTTCCCCATTATCCAGCTTTATGACACATTTCACTTCTACATTCCCACCCGTCTTCCATTGATGTACTCATGGCTGATCTCTGTCAGTAGGGTCCTCTCCACATGTGCAAATTATGACAACTGTGCCCTGCCTTCACTGCTGTGTTACATACTTTAGGTAATGTCTGATTTACAGTGGGGCTAGTCACTGCACTGTAAAGCATAGCCTTGGTGTGGTATTGCATGCATCAGCTTTAATTGTTAATAGGTTCATAGGTAGGTACTAGGGTATCAGCCCTAGGGTCTATATAAGTCCAGCCAAAAAGTTCCCTGGCTTTCACCACCCAAGAAGGTTATTTTTCTGCGCCTCTGTCGAGAAGAGCCACAGAGGTGATCCCTGGGGTGAATTTCCTATTTCCCACCCAATCATCCAGATTCCTCTTAAAGAGGGCTAATGAGGGGCTCTGCTTGATGTGAATGAGTAGTCTGTTCCAGAGTATGGGAAGTCTCTGGGTCAGGAATCTATCCCTCCAGCATGTTCTGTTTATTGTGGTGGCAAGGTTCCTGGAGTGTGTGGCATGGAGTTTCTTTAAGTGTAGTATGTCCAACAGAACTGGGTTTCACATGGCTTTGTATGTTAGGCAGAGGTCACCTCTGAGAAGGAGATAGGCGACTGAGTAGAGCTGGAGTGTTTTGAGGCGGTCTGCGTATGGCATCTATTTGAGGCCGGTAATCCTATTAGTGAGGTATTTCTGTGGCCTTTCTAGTTGTTGCACATGTCTCACGAGGTACATACCAAACAGGGCATTGTACTCTATGATGGGTCTGATGAGGGATGAGTAGAGAGGAACAATGACCTCTTTTTTCTGGAGGAGAACCCATTAGTGATGGGGTGTGCCATGCAGAAGGATTTCCTGACTACTGTAGTGATGTGATTGTCAAAGGAGAGACTAGTTTCCACCTGTGTCCTAAGGTCTCATCACACTTTCAGTGTTAAGTAGGCTACCACCTATGTGGTAGTTCATGGGTACAGTGTTTTTCCCAAAGGAGATGACAATACACTTTTTGGCACTGAGATTGAGGCCATGACTTTGACACCAAGCATCAGTTGCAGTGAGGCTCCTTTGCAGAATGTCCACATCTTTAGGCAATTCTATTATGGCTCCCAGTTTGCAGTCATCTGCAAATTTGTTAGCCAAAGACCTGCTGTATTAGCCTGGATGTCTGAGAAATAGATTCCAAACAGGAGAGGACCCAGGACTGAACCCTGTGGTACTCCTATCGTCACTGGTTTGAAGTCAGATTTGGAGTCGACTACTTTCACTGTTTCGGTTCAATCAGTGAGCCAGTTGGCCACCTATCTTGTGACATAGGGATTTATGCCTAGTGAGTTTACCTATAATTCCAAAGTAGGGATCGTGTCAAAAGCCTTGGAGAGGTCAAGATAGGCTGTGTACACCACCTTACCCTCATCCACGGCTCTGGTGATTGCTTCAAAGAAGTCAGTCAGGTTTAGGAGACATGATCTACTTTTTACAAATCCAAACTGAGTGGGGTCCAGTGTTTGCAGGTTACCTATGTCTTTGTTTATAAGTTCCATGATGATACGTTTCATGGCCTTGCAGACCAGGCTCATCAGGCAAATGGGACGGCACTTCCTGGGGTCCATGGTGGCGCCCCCTTTGTGGAGTGGGATAACCATCACTATGCTCCATTCAGTAGGCATGAAGCCTGAAGTGAGGCTATGATTGAACATGGTAGTTAGGTGGGGTGCCAGTTCATTCTGTAGTTCATGCAGAATGCAGCCTGGGATGTTGTCTGGTCCCATGGATGCTGTCTTTTTGGCTTTGGAAAGTGTGGTCTTATGCATTCTTCTGGTATAGGAATGGGCACTTTGGGGGGTGAGGGGGGTAAAGTTTGCACTGACCCTGTCTGCCAGGATGTTGGCAATATCAATTGGTTCTGTATATCTAGTGCCATTGTTCTGTAGCTCAGAGCAGATCTGAGTGTTGCCATTGAGTTTCTTGACATATCTGTAGAATGCTTTGTGGTTGTCTTTAGAATCAGTGGCAATTTTATTTTCGTAGCTAGTTTTGGAGAATTTTATGAGGGATCTCACCTTCTTACTGAGGGTGACCAGGGAGTTCCTGTAATTCGGGGATTTTACTCTTTTTTTGCAACAGCTTCTTCCTTCTGTTGTAGCGTTTGTTTATGGTAAGGGACCACCAGATTGGCTTCCTTTTTTTGGAGAATACCATCTTGGTTCTATTGGGGATGGCACGATCCATGCACTCGTGTATGTGTTTATAGAGTGCATTTGTATAGGATTCAGCAGTCGTACCTCTATTATCCATCTTCATGGGTGTAGTGAAGTTTTCCACTTCTGTCTTAAGAAGCCTGAAGTTGGCTTTGGAGAAGTTTTTATGGTGGTTTCCTTAATGGGGGGGGGTGGCAAAATATTGATGTCTAGGGTGATTAGCTTATGGTTGGATCTGACCAGTGAGGAATTGACCTCCGGAGTGGAGCATTGGTTACCCATGTTGGTAATGACCAGGTCCAGGACATTGCTGCCCCTAGTAGTGGTATGGACAAGCTGGTCCAGGGCATTGGAATTTATGAATTCCAGAAAGCGTTGAGCTAATGAGTTAGTACTTGAATAGTTTTCCCAGTTGATGGTGGGGAAGATGACATCTCCCATTATTAGGGTATTGGGCTGTACCTTAATTTTATAATACTGCACATTGTCATGGATTTTATCTAGTATTTCAGTATGGTTAGCATACTATAGCTATATCTACTTTCCTCGCTTATGAACATATATTTAACAGTTCTCATTTTACTGTTTAACAATATTGCTGTTAATGACTCTAATTAACTTCCAAATGTTTATTTCATTCAGTCTCAGTGAATGCAACTTAGAAGGAAGCTGAGGAATTTGAACCCTCAAAAATGCAAAAATTATTTTATTTCATAATATGTTCAACACATTTTCCAAGTGCCAGTTGCTACCCTTTTACAGATTGCATGCATCTTAAATGTATTGTAGGTTTAATCTTTGTTGGCTGTGAAGACACATTCAGACTTATTATATTGATGTGTTTCCATAGTCATAAAGGATATAAAATGTCACATGCAAGTAGAACTGTTAGTGCGGTGTTAAGTGATATATGTGAACATGAATGGATATATTTTTCTACTTGTGAAATAAGAATTCAGCACTTTTACATGAACATCTCTTTATTGCTAAAATTTGCATTGCATAAAACTGTAGTAAAGTTAATCGATATAAACAGAATAACTTTTGTAGAAAGAAACAAAAATGTTTCATATTTATTAATGATTTTCCTACAGCAGAGGCAATGTGTGTAGAAAAATAAATCAATGAAATTTAAGGTTTGGATACTTCAGCAATTAAGCAGGTAAATTATTTTCTTGAGCTGGATGAAACTAGAACAATTACACATCTTAGATCATACACGTGCTTCACAGTGACTGGGAATTAGTCAACTGGAATACACAAAAGTGTTTTATTTTATATTACAGGGTATTAAAACCTGAACCATAAGAGGTCCAATCAATCAAATAAAATGAAGTTCTATGATTTTGATTACACTTAATGTTCATTTCTGAAATACAAACCGTCACATGCATATATGACGACTGCCTCTAAATTCATTTTGGAGCTATATTTTACTGGGGGGTTTTTTTGCACATGAAACAAACAACAGTTACTGATGATGGTTATATACTAAGGTGATGGAACTATACCTTGTTTATTGGATGAGCAGTTTAAAGGATATATGCAAGTACTGAAGAATATATTTTCAGAAGTTACTTATTTTCTGCTTATTTACGTGGAAACTAGTTAAACCCATAAGGTATAAATTCTAAATTTTGCCCAGGGAATACTATCTAGTTAAGTGACGACTTTGAGAAATACATAAACAAAAGTTATCTGAAGGAATAAATCCGTGGATTACAGCATGGGCATCACTAGTGGTACATAGACTACATATTCTACAGGAAACTATTAGAGAAACTGTAAAACAAATGATAATTTCTATGCATAAGGAGGCCACTGGGATCTTTTTCCAACACTAAATAGACACTAAGAAACATGTCCAGAAGGAATGCATCCATAGAAGTGTGCATCTCAGTTTTGACCATTTCTTCAAATGCATTTATATATAAAGGAAGACATTATTGAAACTGTTTTATAGGTTTATACTAAGCCCAAGGTATGTCCAACATTTTAGGCTTAGTAAACAATGCCATAGAGGAACAAAACTTAGGGGTTGGTATAATGGCTAATGTGTCTATCTCAAAGACACAAGATACAGGGTTTGATTCCCACCTTTTAAGATAAATTGGAAAGACTTACAATGACCTACAAGGGCGGCTAGCCTGGTACTTACCTATGAACCTTAGAAGTGAGTTATTAGTTAGAAGATGATGGACAGAGGCAGTGCTAATTAAGGAGATATAGATAGACTGTTTTCAGTTTGAATTATGCCAGAGTAAAGAAAACTAAGGAGACAATGGAGAAAACAGATGGAAAGAGAAGCAGAGAAGGAAGACAATTGGCTAAGAAATGATAACATTTAGTTTGCCATAGTTAGAAATTTGTAGCTGATGACTGCTGGGATGAATTTACAAGATCCCATCTGTTCATCTAATTTAAATTTAAATTGTGTTAGGTTTTAATACTGTCAAGTATGCTAGAGAGGTGTGTTCCATGGCTGGTGGAGGTAGTGACTGATGAATTTATTCTTGAGTCAAAGTTTGTTGATATTTTGACATATATGTATGTCTTTAGAATTTCTTTTTTTAGAAAAATGAGGTAATAAAGCTCTGAAGGACACGTGTGTGTGTGTGTGTGTGTGTGTGTGTGTGTGTGTGTGTGTGTGTGTGTGTGTGTGTGTGTGTGTGTGTGTGTGTGTGTATGTATCATCTCAAAGAAGTCTACAGACCACAGAAAATAAGGACAATCTAGTCACTCAAAATAAGAGTAACTGTTAAAACCAAAGTTTGTTTTGGTTATAAGACACCGGTGTCTTTAATTGGGAAAGTTGTTCAGAATTATTCATGCCAAATAGAGAATCACATTCTATAATAGAAAAATGAGGTCAGAGTAAAGGGGAATTAGGCCAGAACTGGAGCGGGAAAAACATCCATGACAGAAGGGATGAATGGCATACAATATTGGAAATGTGTAGATTTAAGGCATCTCGTTGTCAATGCATGTTTTAACTATCATATCACTGTGAGAAACTTTAGGCAAATTCCATTTCTGTGTCACTATACATGAACACTACATATATGGGACTATACTGTATTTCCTTACATTTCAGGCAAATATATGATTAGAGCACCAGCTGTTAGTATGTTGAAGACCTCGTTATTTATATTAGTCTATCTGAAGCAGAGTTTAGCATGATTTCTAGCTTGTAGACATCTGCAAATGTATTCAGCCAAGGTGTATCGACATTTGGCTGTGCTTTCAAAAAGTAGATCTTTGCTATGAGAAAACCTAGGACAGAAATGTGAGCAATGTCACAAGCTATATTTCGCTTTTTTGGTGAGGCACCATTTATTCTGATCAAGAGTATTTTATATGATAACCAGTAAGCAATCAAGTGAACTACAAAGAGATCCATGTTTAATTGGGTTAGCTCATTTATTGCAGAGTGGGGAATGGTACTAACATCAATTTTGCCTGCATCCCATCTCATTGTTGGTTTCTCTTTCATTGAACATACTTCTATTCCCCTTATTCTGACTCCTCAAGCAATCAAATTTAGTGTCCTACATCTAGTCACTTCACTTATGCACTGCTACTACACACCTACCTTTCTTTGCATATTTGTCTCAGATTTTACTATTACACTTTCTCAAGGCTGTAGCTATTCACATCAACAACGCACACCTTATTTCATTCTTTACTTATTACTCTGTTTTTTTTTTCTAGTAACACACCTCCTGATAATTTCAATCTGACTAATTACTGCATTTAGTGTAGTTTTATCCTACTCAACTTCACCTACGGTGTTTCTTCCTTTCCAGTCTTTTACTTTTCCACTTCTGCTTTTCTGCTACTTTTCAAGATATTTTTCTTTTTCAGCCTCCACTGTCAACAATTATTTATTGATAATTCCATATTCTAAATTCATTGTCTAAATTATATAATACATCATCCAAATTGTAATAACTTGCATTTCATTATTTCTAGCTGAAGTATTTTTAATTTTTGTTTTGCACTTGCCATTTTTGCTTGGGTCACATCTGAAAATGGCCCTGGTTAATGTTTGCTTATCCAGTAAACAAATGCAAATAAATAAAGAAATAAATAAATTGCATCAAACAATACAGACAAGTAAGTTCTTCATCTAGGGTTTTGGTGATAGTTGTTGTCTGAAGATGCCAACAAGATTATGAAAGCATGATCTACCTTTTATGAAGCCAAATTGAGAAGGTTCTTGAGCCTGCAGATTTTGTATTTCCACATGGATCAGCTTTACTATATTATACTCCGTGGCTTTAACGATAAGGCTAGTGAGACTGCAAGGGCTGTATCTACCTTGGCTAATCTGACAGAGTGGGGTGATTATATTATTTCTCTGTTGCTTATTTACACATTCTATGGATAGACTGTTTTGGAGTAAGCATGAATCACCCCTTATCTGCTTTTCTTATTAATGAATTCAAAAACAGCATCAGTATGGACTGGCTTAATTAGGGATGGCAATAATTTTGAGGCTGATTAGAAGCAGAGGAGTTAGGTAAAACAAGGGGCCCACTGCCAAACACTTGCACTCAATGTAGGTGACCACTTACACTGAGATCAGGTCTTTTGGAATCAGGCCTCCAGTGTAAGCCTGTTTACAGATAGGCCTTACACTGAAATAGGTCACTTACACTGAGAGCAAGTCTTTCGAAATCAGGGCAGACTTACATACACTAAGAGAAATTCTTTTGGGAGAGTATTTTATCCAGTCATCTGGAACTGATGATGTTAATAATGGCCTTGTCATAAGAACTGTTGGATATGTAGATGGGAAGAGTTAGCATTTAGGTAATTATAGTTTTCCAATAAAAAATATACTTTATCTGACTTCTAGATGAGACTGCATGCTTAAGCATTTGGTATGTTTTTTTTTCCTCAGGACACTGAGGGTGATGTTATTTGACATTATATATATTTATTTATCTGGTTATATTATCACTAACAAGTATGTAGTGCATGGAGTGACATGACTAGAAAACGTGTAACTGTTTTTTTTCTGAAAACTGGCTGAAACTCACTTGTCAATATAAATGTACTCTAAAGCATGTTTCTCCCCAGGTCACCTCTGAAAATAGGGTCTGTCCAGTTGGACTTCTTCGGTCAAGAAAGACAAATAAATGAATTAAAAAATACATAAGGCCCTGAAATTGTTGAAAAACAGGCTTTTTAAGCACCTTTCTTATGTCATATATGTGCTTAACAATTGTTAAACACACCTTCGGTGCTGTTAAGCTGTTGTCTTTTGCGTAACCGTGTTCAACAGCAGAGCAGGAGAAAGCTGTTAAACTCATGCAAAGGCCTCGTTTAGACTTTTTTCTAAGACTTGTTGTTGTATCTTTTGGCTTTTCCCAGTTAGGGGTCGCCACATTGGAACTCTGGTCCGCTAATGATTGGCAGTAGATTTTTACGTACCGAGTTGCCAGCTCAGACGCACAAGCTTCAATGAAGGTACGCCCATTCATGCATGTCTCCACCCAGAAGACGCTTTAGCTGAGAATCAAACAGGACAGCGTCTTTCTGTGAGGTGACAATGCTACCGCAGCACCACCACTGCAGTAGACTTTTTTCTAAGACTAAATAAGGTATTTACCAGTTTCCCTATGCTGTTCTTGGATGGAGTATTTTGCAGTATGCAGTGGCTTTCTAACCAATACAACTGTTTTTTTCACTACCTTTTCAAGTGCATAGGAGCAGGTAAAATTCCATGCATTACAATTTTTTCTGACTTGATCTTTTTGATCATAACCTGAGGAGTTACGTGTTCCCAATATGGATTTCAATATTCATATCAAAAGAGAATTTTTTGACCTCCATGTCTCAAATGCATAACATCCTAATCATAATAAGAGACCAAATTATAATCCCCTATGTATATACACCTTACCACTACCAGTGATCCTAAATGAGTGATAGGTGGTAAAACCTTGAATAGAGTGAGTGATTTCTATTGTTTGGAACCAGGTTTTATTAGATAGGCAGATGTGTATATTCTCCAGGTAATTCCAACTTATACATTTTACCTCTGAACCCACCTTGATACCTGGCAAACTGGAACCAAGCAGGATAAAATGCCTGGCAATTTTACTTTACCTAAAATACAACTCTGTAGAGTGGATTGTTTTTTCAAATATATGTAAAAGAACTGAAAGGACAAGTGCAACCTAACCTTGGCTAAAAAGAAAAATCCATCTACCATATTCTGTCACACTGTCAGAAACTAACAGTAAAATGATACCAATCATTGAAGTCAATAATGACTGACTTTTATTTTAAAATAATTGTAGGCAAGGGCTGAACAGTGCTCACACAAGGGCTTTACCCTCCTTAAAAACATAAGCTCCACCATGTCCGTCCATCTTGTTCAAGAAAAGTGACTTGAAAATGTTCACACTGTTATGAGCAATGAAAAGCCCAGGCTCATATTTTGGACACTTCAGCCAAGTGAGCCCAGGTGACATCAATCATTCCAGTAACTGAGAAACAACTGAAGGTTACTTTGTCCTTTTCTCTTGTCAGGGACTATAGTCTGTACACCTGACAATGGAGTCACTAGTAGGTACAGCATCCCTAATATTATTATCCATTTTACCTTTAGGCTATGTCAGCTTTGAGGGGATTGCTTTTTTTATTTGTTGATTTCTTGTGGCAGTACATGGTGGTATTAGGCCACGGATGTTGGTGCACCGTTGTGAATAGCATCTTTATATGAGTATGGCATTCTGTCTAGATGATGAGTCTTAGCAGACTTGACTATTTTTTTTTTTTTTTTTGCTATCATATTTACTAACTAGCTCTGAGAGAGTTGTTTCCACTTTATGTAAGTAAATACATGTCTTTCAGGTGGATTTTGTATTATGCAATAATGGCAGATTGGTCATTGAATATAAGGCCACTCTTACACTTTCCTCAGATGCTTACGGTGAGGGGCTGGTGAAGAAACAGGATTAATAGTTTGTGCCTTTACAGTTCACATCTAGATAGGTAGAATGAGTTACTAGCTGAAAAGTCTAGATTTTGTGATGGTAATAGGTTAGTTAAGTAGACTGTTTTAAGTACACCACTGAACTAAAGATATGTTAATTATGGCTGCAGTGTTAGGCTTAAGCTAGTTAAGTGAGAGAAATAAAAATAGTAAAGGGGATGAATGAAATTAAAGTAGCAAAGCAGAGACAGGTAAAACTACTGTATTATTTTATACTGTATATACCTGCAATTTTTCTAATTCACTTGTGTATATGACTGTTTGTATAATTATGTCAACTTTTTAAGCTACATTCACAACACTTTGTGTAGTTATGTTAACTATTTAAGTTTCATGCATGTCACTTTTAATTATGGAGCTTTTCTCCCTGGGTCTCTGCTGAAAAATGGACTTTTGCTCAGTTGGACTAACCCAGTCAACAAATGTCAAAATAAAAGTAAATATAAATAAATAAATAAAGCTATAACACGATAACACTAAGATTTAGGCATATGTCAAAAAAGGGGGGTATGAAAAGCATAGGCTAGTAAGAAGCATACCTAACTGTTAATGACTAATATGTCTGCAGGAAAAAAAAAAAGAGAGTCATGCTAAGTTATGTAATGGTAGTAAATTACACAAAAATTAGCACCAGAGCAAATTCACCATACTATTAAAAAGTGACCACATGCACTAGGCACATGGGACAAAGGTAAAGGATTGTAGAAGTTAACTCCATATGAAAAAACGTATGCATAAACCTTGACTCACTGAATTGCAGCTATAGAAAGAGTTTAACTTCACACAACAATGCAAGGTTCAGAGGTTCCTAGATATATACCTTTATAAGCTTAGCCATGCAGCCCAACACAATTGCATCCCCTGGTAACATGTGTGTCTCAAGTTGGGGGTATGGTTGTTAGGATGAGTATTATTTGTTAGGAGGGGTATGTCAGTTAGGAGGATGTGTAAGTTAGGGAATGTTTACTGTTTACGTGGGGCCAGCCCAGAGATGCATTTGCAATTTCCAAATCAATGCTCAAGGTTATGTTTGAATAGGGTTAGGGGTGGACTCTGTTTCATATGGGGGAGCCTGTTCCATAACATGGGGATCCTTTGAGTCACACCAGCATGTTCTGTTTTATGTCACAAGCAAAGTTCAAATCTCTGGATCTAGTGTTTCTGGAGCTGCTCATTTTGTGGTTGTGCAAAAGCTCCATCAAGACTGGATCTAAGGATGTTTTACATGCCAGACACAGATCATTTCTCAATATTCTGTAGCAGACCGAATATAGAGACAGCGCTCTAAGGCAGTCTTTATATGCCAGTGTGATACACTGTTTGCTCTTGAAGAGGTACAAAAAGCAAGACTGCAATAAATAAAAGACATCTTATTTTATTTTATTTTATTGTATTATTTTATTTTATTTAAGTTAGATGACCGGGGAAGTCCACTGGGCCAAGAAAAGCCCATTTTCAGTGGAGGCCTGGGGAGAAAAGCTCCACAATAATTGCAAGTTACATTTCACATGTTACAAAAGGACATAGTTCATACAACTAATTAAACATTTACAGATAAGCTCCATGATATTTGCAATTGGCTTATCACAATGTTACAAAAATGAAAAGACATAATTCAATACAGAAATTTCAACATTTACATAAAGTGAATATTTTTGTTATAAACTCAGTTATAGGTTTAACATTTCAAAATATATAGCTACTAGCCATTAGTAGGTTAGGAAAATATGATGCATGGAGAGGGTAATAGTATATTTGAGATTGCAGAGTATAGTACAATAGATATTAGGGAAAAATTAGTTTTTAGTAGGGAAGGGATTGTTTTGGGTGGGATGAAGTAATAGTAGAGGTAGTTGGATGAGTCAGTGCAAGGTGGAATGAAGGGGGAAGGGGTTTAAGTTGGAGCGTGTCAAGGGCATTCCCATTGGGTAGAAAGATGAGAGAGTAGCTGAGATCTGAAATTTGTATGGTTAGGTAGGTTGCACAGGTGTGTAGAGAGAGAGTTTCACTGTTTAGCTAAGGAGTGGGACAGCAGTAGATGGCCAGGAGGTCATGCAGGTTTGTGGACCTGAAGGAGATTTTGGTTTTTGGATCTGAGTGAGCAGTTGGGAATGTAAGTTTTTAAGGAAGTAGTGAGAGTTGGGCAGTTGGCAGATTTAAAGATAAGTTTGTGGGCTATGGTGAGTTGTAGGTAACTGAGGTAGTTGGGTAGTTCAAGCCAGTTAGTTGAAGGTGAGTAGGGAGTGGTAGTGGTGGGATGAGTTTTTTTTAATTGGTTGCAAATTTGGAGATCTTGTGGTAGCAGGATTCAAAGTTTGGACAGAAGGCCAATATGGAGATTGGTGAAAAGAGGGGCACCATACATAATGAAGGGGAGCAGGAAGGTGGATGCAAGAATTTGACAAGTAGAGGGGCTTAGAAAGCGGTTGTGCCTACAGAGGAAACCTAATTTTTGGTGGATATTCTTGATTGTGGAGTGGATGTGGGTGTAACATTTTAGTTCTTCATCAATAATGATGCCAAGAAGCTTGGTGTTGGGAACAATTTCAAGGAGGGTGTTGTTCTGGCTCTGTATGGTGAATGTGGATTTGTCAATGGAGTTTTTGATAGGGGGAAAAAAAAATAGTTTGGTTTTATTTGCATTTAGTGCCAGATGGTTAGACTGCATCCAGGTTTCTGTTTTGGAGAAGGCTAGTTGGGTTTTTGCTAGGAGCTCGGAGTGGGAGAAGGCTGAGCAAATGATTGTTGAGTCATCTGCATATTGGATGATAGATGAGTTTGGGATGGATTGGTGAAAGTTGTTAATGAATAGGTTGAAGAGAAGAGGGCCAATAACAGAACCTTGTGGGACACCTGTTAGTGTGGGAAGGAAGGGGGAGGTTGAAGTTTTCCATTGGACAGCTTGTTGGTGGTTGGACAAGTAGCTGGAAAACCAGGCGATGGTGGTGGGAGGATATAAGTAGGTGTGTGAGATGGTGTCAAAGGCGTCTGACAGATCTAGGAATAGTGTGGATATGAACTTTCCTGAGTCGCGTTCGAGGTTTATGGTTCCAAGAAAGGAAAGAAGGGCAGTCATGGTGCTGTGGCCAGGGGGGAAGCCATGTTGGGTAGGGGAGAGGAGATTTAGTGTTAGGTGTGCCATGAGTTGTGCTTGTATTGTTTTCTCTAGTAGTTTAGAAAGAGGGGAAAGCATGGCAATAGGCCTGAAGTTGGTGGTATCAGTATTTTGCCACCTTTGTGGAGGGGGATGATATAAGCATGGCACCAGAAAGAAGGGACGTATGATTCCGGTATGTATCTATTTATAAGAATAAAGATGGGATAGGCAATGCTGTCTGCAGATTGTTTGAGGAAGGTGGGTGGAAGGTTGTCAGGTGCATTGTGACAGGGTTTGAGTTTGAGAAGTCTTTTTATAGTGCTTGTGGTAATGGGCTTGAGGCAGGAGAAAGTGGGGGAAGGTTGATGATTGGGGTGATGGTTGGGACAGGATGGGGTGGTGGTGGAGGAGGGGGGTGGGAAGGAGGCCGATAGTTTAGCTATGTAGTCTATGAAGAATGAGTTGAACTGGCTGGCTGTTTCAAGAGTGGAGAGGTTAGGGTCTGGGCAGGGGTTTTCTTTGCTGCCAGGATGCAGCATGTATGAGATGGAGTCCCAGAATTTTCTGGGATTTGTTGAGTGCAAGGAATGGAGTTTGGAGTAGTAGGCTTTGTGGTCTTTAATTATTAGTTTTTTTTGCAGTGTTTCGTATTTGCTTATACTCTAGGAGGGTGTTAGTTTTTTTTATGTTTTTGATATTGTTTCCATTTTTTGTCCCTTGGGTGCAAGTCTAGTTTAGTATCTTTTGATAACAATGGGCAGGGATTGATTTTGATGTGTTTGGTTCGAGGGAGGTCTTGCTGATTGAGAAGGGTTAGGAATGAGTGGTTAAAGTAGGAAACGGCAACATCTAGAGGAAGGGATTTTAGAGGGGACCAATCAGTATGCTTTAAGCATTTGGAGAAAGTTAGAGGGTTGAAAGAGGATAGGTTGCAGGTTTGGATGTAGTGGTGTTGTTTATGCAGTGGAGACGTCGGCGAAGGCTGGTAGGGAATCGCTGAGAGGATCAGGTAATGTTCTGGCTTTGGTGATAAGGTTAGGGTGAGTTGATAGGATCCAGTCAATGGTGGTACCATCTTTATTTGGTCTGGTTGGAGACTGTATTAGTTGGGAAACGTTGTACAGGTTGATTGTGTGGGATGGGGCTTCAGAGTTAAAAGTATTCCAGTTGATGATGGTATCACCAAGTATATAGGTTTCATTTTTTATATTGGAGGAGAACCAGGACTGGATGTTTTCAAGAATTATGATATTATCACCAGTGGGAATATAGAGGGCAGTAATACATATGGACTTGTGGTTGTTTATTTTTACTAAACCTATTATAATTTCAGTGTTGGCAAAAGTTGATATTTTGTTGGAGTACGGAGTTATGGTATGGGAGGTGGGGTAGATTATTGCTACTCCACCTCCTTTTTTGTGGGCTCTGTCATTGCAAATGATTTGGAAACCTGGTGGTAGGATTTCA
Source organism: Protopterus annectens (assembly GCF_019279795.1). Taxonomy (NCBI): domain Eukaryota; kingdom Metazoa; phylum Chordata; order Ceratodontiformes; family Protopteridae; genus Protopterus; species Protopterus annectens. Next base: position 146,932,961 of record NC_056749.1, on the reverse strand, counting down.
CTATTTTTTATATAGGTTTTCAGCCAGGTTTCAGAAACAGCGGTAATGTCATGGTGGTTATGGGAGAGCCAGACATGGAGGTTAGGGATTTTTTTTTTTAGGCTTCGTTCATTAAGTGTTGTAAGGCAAATGGACTTTGTGCTTGTGGGCTGAGTGGAGGGTTTGGTGAGGTTGATGTTAGAGATGGGTCCTGGGTTGGGGTAGATGTTGCCGGCTAGTGGATGAGAGATGTGGTGGAGTAGAAGAGTGAGGCAGTGTGTTGGGCAAGGGTAACTTGGGTTGTGTGAGAGTAATGATTTTCTGGTACAACATTTAAGAGGGGAGTACAGGGGGGTTGGGTTGGGAGCAGTTTTGGTTTGAAGAAGTAGACTGGGTTAGCTGTAAAGAGTTCATGTGAGATGGATGAGTTGGATAGGAAGTGAGGTTGATGTTAAGATGTAGTGGTGTGTGTGTAAGAGTTATGACAAGGGTTGGGAAAAAGTGTGAGACAGGTAAGAGAAAAGAGAGAGATTAGTAGGGCAAATGGGGTTATAGGGAGAGATGTTATGTAGAGCATTATAGGAGGGGTGGATGTTTGGGGTGATGTATATCTACAGGTGGGTGGGGTTTGGCTTAGGCGTGTTCTGATTGGATAGGTGCTGGGTGGGCAGGAGTCAGGGTATGTATAAAAGTACAGGTAGTTGAGGCAGGTAGGATTTGGGGGCAGGGTAGGGGAGCAGAGTGAGCACAAAGGGCGAAAAGAGAGGGTTACACCTTCCGGGAGGAGCAGCAGTGGCCAAACAGAAAAAAATCAGTGAGAAATTTAGCAACTACAGAAATAGGGCAGCGTATCATTTTGGTTTGAATGTTACCTTTCTGTTTTTATTAATATTTATGCACCAATGGGGAGCTGCAGTTCACTGAGAAGTAGAAAAATAATGTAGTTATGCCAGGGGTTTTAGAAAGGGACATGCAGTAAGTGCACACTACTGAGGGAAGCCCGTGGGACAGACAGAAACAGAGTATAGTCAGGCAGAGGTTTTTAGTATTTAAAGATGGTGCTGCAGCTCAGAGGAGGAATAAGTAAACTCTCAAGAGGAAGAGGGAGGGAATAGACAGGGCTGGGAAGCTTACAACATTATGTTAGGAGACCGAGAGAAGGGGGGGGGGGGCGGTTAAGAGTCAGGGCTTGGAGAAAGCTGTGAGAAAACAGGTTTGAAACAGATAAGTGACTTACACTAGAATTATGTTAGGAGAACATGAAAAGGGGGGGAGGCTATAGACCAGAACTTGGAGAAAGCTCTGAGAAAAGAAAAACAATCAACCAGCTAGCCCAGGTCAGTACCGAAAGGTGTCTGTTTATCTGTGTGAATTCAAAAGCAGATTTAGTAGAGCATCAGAGAAGTAGAATATAAAATAAATGTAAAGCTTTGGGAAACTGTATACATTTGTTACAATAAATGGGAGAATACAATATAAGAATATAAAAGAAATGTGATATACAAGATAAATCAAATATAAGAATATAAAATAAATGCAAATCTTTGGAAAATGTATATATTTGTTACAGTAAATGGAAGGAAAAAGGGGACGAGTCCAGTACTGTGCACAGCAGAAAAATCAGTAGTATCACAGAGAGAAGATTATAAAAGACCTACACTGCTCACAGTCTGCTGATAGAAGTAGAACTTGCAGTGGCTTTTATTGGTTTGTACAGGGTTCAGCTCTTCATGTTCTTATATGCAGGCAATTACTTCAGTTTTTTTTTTTTTTTTGGACCTTTCAATGTGTTTAAGGGAAGTTGTGCACACTACTGAGGGTTGCCCATGGGACAGACAGAAGCAGAGTGTAGTTAGGTAGAGGTTTTTAGTATTTAAAGATCTATCTTATACTTTGTTTCTTGTTTCAAAATTCTTAACAGATACTGTATGAGTTGCATGAAACTAAACAACATGGAAATCTTTTATCCGATTACCCCATATAAGAACAAATGCCAAGGGCAAGAGGGATATTGATGTATTTTGTTTGATTTGTCCTGCTCTGTAACTAAATAAAACCTACTCCGTGGCTACATATGAATTGAAGAAAAGTGTGTGTTGGTTGCAGTTTTTTTTTAGATGATACAATTGGGCATTTTCAGACAAGTACATTAACATTGACATTTTCCATTAGAAAAAAAAAAAAAATCATCCCTTCAAAATTACTTAAACATATATGTCGGTGTCTTTTGAAATGAAATATCAGGTCTGCTAAATCATCTTCAAATGAAGAATTTTACTTCATACTATGTAATTTGTCTAGATTCTTCTTAAGTAAATCAAGAACAACTGTATAGTTTTTATTTATAATACATGTTCATAGGTTCATAGGTTCATACTAGGCTATCTGCCCTAGGGCATTTATAATCCTAGCCAGAATGTGTTTGGCTTTCGCCACCCATTTTAAATTAATTTTGCTATGCCCTTTTTCGAGGTTAGTATACTGTGCCTCTGTCTAACAGTGACACAGAAGTGATACCCGGGTTAAACCTACGATCTCCCATACACTCATCAAGATTCCTCTTAAAGAGAGTCAATGAGGGACTCTGCCTAACCTGGACTGGGATTTTATTCCAGAGTGAAGGGAGCCTCTAGGTTATGAATCTGTCCCTCCAGCATGTCCTATTTATTTCAGTGCTGAGGTTCAAGTCTCTCGAGCGCGTAGCTCGATGGGATTTGGATTTTCTGAGGTGCAGCATGTCCATTAATTCCGGTATCGTATTCTATGTATAAAAACGGGTTCCATATAAAAGCAAATCTTCTAGAAACACAGCTGAACAAATAGTGAACAACAATACAACTCAAAGCTTCAAAGGCATAATTGATAGAGAAATTCAAATAATGTTAACAATACAAGTGGAAGCTTCAAAGGCATGATAAATAAGTGAGAAATTCATGCCTCCTTAAAAAAGGACACACAAAAATTGTTTTTAGACAAAACATAAAATCTGACTACTCATCATTTTAATTGCTTGCATGGTAATTCTGGTCTTAAGCTATATAACAACATTATTAAATTGTGCTGCAGAGAGTACTGTACTGTAATTGGGCTTCAAGAATCAGAAACTATACTTAAGAAAAACTAAGGAAGTTAACTTTTCAAAATAAACAGACTGGTCCAGTATGTTGAATACAATGTCACACACAAGCATAGTCGCACATGCATGCATGCATGCATGCATACATACATACATACATATATATATATATATATATATATATATATATATATATATATATATATATATAAAACAGGTTATTCAAACAAAGCTTCAAATTCCACACTAATGAAGTATGTTTTCCTTCTTGACAAATAATGAAAAGTGAGTAGTAGTGTAATGGGATAGAACGAAGCAAGAGTTGACAAAAATTCCCAATGTACTCCAAATCAGTTCAAACGAGTTTATTCAAAAACAGATATCCACAGATAAGCGCTTTCACTATATAAGCTTCCTCAGATCTAATACAAGATAAATAATGAAAAGTGTTGTATTCTTTATTGTGTGCGCATGTGTGACTGTGCTGTTGTGTGTCTTGTGTCTTCCTCATGCAATGCGATTTCCATTTCTGTCATTGTGGAGTGAAGTTGTAGGTCTTTATATTAAAAATGGCTGCTTTTGCCTTAGTCCCTGCATATTGTGTATGTGAGGACAGTAAGTGCAATCCTTGGGAATGTGAGATTTTAAGTTGCATTATGAAAGAATATGGGTGAAGTCTGAAACGTTCATATCCGTTAGAGTTTTCTTCTCCTTGAGGTAAAAAGTTCAACATATTTGATGTATGTCCAATATTCTTATCACTCATGGAACTGCACAAGTAATGTTCAAGCAATTTTAACATATTTTTATTTTTCTATTATATTTATTTTCTTAGCCACCTTGTGTTGTGAACCTTGTTTCAAGATAATTGTCACTGTTAAAGTGACACCCCAACTCCATGTGCAAAAATGGGAAAGGGGGTTGTGTAGATGGATGGATTTATTTTCATTGCTGTCTTGTTGTTCCGAAAATATAAATAATCAGAAATATAAGACAGTTCTTCGAAACCTTTATGCATTAATTTGAGTACTCAGTAAGGGTAGCTGTCTTGCACATTTTCTTTCCATAACAATTCCTCAAATATTTTCTGACTTCTGGCATAAAGCATAACAGCAGCACATTTCTGCATTCTGTGTTGCTGCACTCATACCTTACAATGCGAGATGCACATCATGCTAGAAAAGTAAAGAAATCGTATCCTCCACCCGCTGCCCCATTGCTCAATCACTTTGACACAATCACACTTTTTTACAATGATTCTAGGACATCAAGTTTTATAGTGTCAGCAATTCAAAAGGACTTTAATTGCGCCACCTGTAACAGTACATTTTGCTGAAGTATAAAAGGTGTTCCTTTCCAAACGGAATTGCAATGTCAATAACATAATAATAACAATAATGACAACAACCACTCCTCTGTAGATTTTCACTATAGTCTTAACCTAAACTCCTTTAGAGTACTTTGTCAGCTAGCAAGTAATGACAAAAGAAGTATCGCGAATGCCTACCCTGCATTTTTGCATCACAGAAGAAAGAAAAAAATCATGGTTTTCCAATTTTTTCTGGAGCAGTCTAATAAGATCCATCAATATTGCAGTCACTGTCATCCAGTCATCCAGCTGTAGATCTATGTCCATTTATTCATATGTGCATGTTTTACATTTGCTGACCATGGTAATCACTTGAGCCGATAACCCTTTCCAGTGGAGTCCTTGGGAGAAAATTTCAGAAAAAGCAACACTGTACTCCAATAAATAGACTCATTGAAGTACACCAATTGAAATAAAAACACTAAAAAATACAAGAAGATATTTGTCAATACATGGGGTGAGAAAGATATGACAAGAACAACAGAAACTTAGTATTTCAGTGACTTTAATATTAAACAATATGTTCATCTGGTGATATGGGAAAGCAGGAGGAAGTGAGAGAAGGTAAACTTGGTAGAAGGAGTGAGAATTAGAATAAGAAGTTAGAGACTGTAGAGAGATCTAAGGAGGTATGAAAACATAATTGTGGCTTAGATAATTAGGCATTATATGAGCTTATCCGTGACTTGGCTAGGTGTGTTTTTATTTTTAAGGAAGAGTGATGCCCACTGTGCTTTCATACTAATTTTTGAGTTTTCTTTGCCATACTAATTTTCTTTTGACTACTTTGCACTTTTCTAGGACTGCCAATGAACTGACGATAAACATAACTCAGAGAAGTTTAAAGGATACCCTGAGACCTATGAATCACACAGTTACTCGGATGTATATCCCACTGTATTACTGCAAATGCATTGAGAATTCATGAACAAACTGTGCTGTTGTGCAACAGCCTCTGCTAAGCACAATACAATCACACTCCTTGTCCCATGGTTAGGCCCATCTTAGTGTGGGAGTCATTTTTGTAATTATGATCCAAAAGATTTGAATAAGTTGGAAATAGACCAGAAGTATTACAGTAAACATTTGGCATTCTGTGGCAAATTTTTCCTAATGAGATAAACTGTCATTGCTTAATTTACACTCAGTTAAGAATAGCTTAATATGGGGCAGTTATGATATAAAACTATGATTGTTCACATCGGCCTTCCCTTTACTGAACACTACTAAGAAATAGTGATTTGTTTACAAAGACTGTAAAAATATAATGGAGTACATAACATAACTGCCTACTATTTAGAGTGGATGGACTATAGAACCATCTGCCCATACTCAAAAAGAGTGCTAAGAGTTAATTCTATTTAAAAGTTACCTTGACTCTTTCTTTGGTAATAGTCCTTATGACACGATTGGTGAAAAGTGAGTTTTATAATGACCTTTTCAGGTCCTGAGTCCCTAAAATGACATTGTAACTTCCTCTTGTACAATAAAAGGGTACTTTTCCGTTATCGAGCCAACAGTTGTAATGCGGAAGCATGTGAATGCAAAGATCGCACAGCTGTTAGCCCTGATGCCACATGTTTGAAAACCAAGAGAGACACAGATGTATGTGCTGCAGTGTTTGTTTGCTTTCGCAGAAATATCAGCTTATGTGTGTGTGTTCAGAAGCACAGCAGTTCACCACTACATGATGTTAAGACAGCATGACTGTAAAATACATATGATTTCTTATGTGAATCGAGCAGTTATCTGACTAAAACTCACTATGACAAGTATGGCAGAGAACAAAGTTAGGATGCACAGCACACCCCTTGAATCGGAATCTTATTTAAGGAAATGTTGTTAATTTTCAGCCCACTATTTGTTGATAAGGTACATTGCTATTTCCTTTAGCTCAGCATAGTCCAGTGACATTTCTAACTGATCCGTCTCCTTCAGGATCTTTATAAACTCATCTTCTGTGGGAGGATATCTTGCCTTCTACCACTTGCAGTAATCACTTTTCAGAAGCTAAAAACCAAAAGTCCACGACAGTTCTGTCTCTTCTACAAAGCGATTCTCTGTCTAACCCAAAGTTGTCAGGAAGTAAGATGGTGAGACAATGATCTGATTTTTCCAGATGTAATCACTAATGGCTTGTGATTTTTCATACGAGTCGGTCTGCTGCACGCTGAAAAGTACCCAGTTAAGCATCAGCTGCAAAATCATTGCGAGTTCGTTGTAACATTCCAAGCGCTCTTAACAAGTGTTGCCCTGATAATGGAAACGTACCAATAAAAGTTTGCTCTTGCAAGAAGTTGTAGGTCTTTCTTTCAGCATCTTTCAAATGTGTATCTTTGTTTTCATATTACAGATGCCATAACAAAGTGTTGTGCTATATTGTGATGTGTTGTGTTGTTCAATCATTCCATGTCGTCCTAGAAACTAAAATGTCATTTTTCAAGATTGTTTTGGTTCAGGCATTCTGATTGCACTCCATCTTTTCAGCATACATTTTCCTTGTAGAAGCAACTCAGTTTACTGCAGTTCCTTATTTCTTTAAAATCATACACTGTAGCAGTTAATTAGTTTTAGCAATGAATGCAAAACTGTCATGTTTAGAAAGTCTCCTGCATTGTGCAATTAACACTTAGAGTCAGGGACATTACATGAATTACACTGGCTGTTAGGAATCTTCAGATATTTCATTTTATAGTCTTATGTACGTAACAGTCCAAGCTAACCACAAAACATTTTTAAGTTTCCACATTGATATACAAAGGAATTGTGATTAAGACAGCAGCATGAACAAACAGGGCAAGAGTAAAGGAGAACCAAATTAATGAGCCTCCATCGTACTTAGAAATGTCAGATCTGTGGCATGTAGCTACATTAATTTTGCACATGGAACAACTTATTCAAGCTCACTAGGAAAAAAAATGTTTGAACCTTTACTGAAATATTGGACACAGGAACTTCATACTGCTACAGCAGTCTGACAATTTAGTATGCTGACACACAGTGTCTTAATGTTGTTCATATTTATTTGTATAAATAATAAGAGAAGCCACAAACTGTCACACTGAAATCATATACCTAATTATATTTCATACCTTTTCTGAAATTATATCAAAACAAACTCAAAGCATGGAAAATAAATTATGTTCTCAGAAAGGAACATTATTTTATTAATTTATGAATGGGCAAATAACCTGTACCATGAACACAGCATGCCACACTATTTAAAAATATTATTTTTTAGTATTATAATATTTAAATATTTAAAAACATTCGTAGACAGAGATTCTAAAACTATGGGAAGTAAAATATTTACATTTACAACAAAAATGAATATTTCCTTTACACCGAGCTTCTGCATTCTTAAAATAATTGCATATAGGGGAGGGCATATAAGTAGGAACAGTCACTTTAAAAATACATATGGTCAGAAGTATGGTTGATGGAATTTTAAGCATTTCTTTACCTTCTATGTATGCGATAAAGGTATTGTGGGAAAAATAAGTATTATCTGTTTCACAATCAATTCAGTCTTTTTGATGACTTATTTTAATCTCTCAGATATTTGCTGCTCTATAAGCAAAAAAGAAATTAATAAAATAAAGTAGGCATTGAATGATGCTATTAAAACAGTTCAAAAGTGTTTTTGAAGAACTTCTACCTGAGACCTGTCTCTTCAGCAGTTGTTGTTATTGTTGTGTCTTTCGGCTTTTCCCGGTTAGGGGTCGCCACAGCGGAACTCCGGTCCGCTAATGATTGGTAGTTGGTTTTTATGTGCCCAGTTACCAGCCCTGACGCATAACCTTCAACGAAGGTATGCCCATTCACACATGTCCCCACGCAGAAGACGCTCTAGTGGAGAATCGAACCGGACAGCGTCTTACTGTGAGGCGACAATGCTACCAGTATTATTTTCTAATTCTGCTCATAAATGTTGTTTTATAATTGCTACTGAGATACACCTTTTGGAAAAGATTACACAATAGCTGTGGCACAGTGTATGCGGCGAGGGTTGCATGGATGGCACGTAAAAACTTCAGTTTAAAGCAAAACAAATATACATATATATATATATATATATATATATGCATTCACTTTACATGCTTGACATTTGAAAATGTCGAATTTCATATGGCTGAGACCATACAATCAATGCTTTAAAACATCAAACATCTTTCTAGGACATTTTTACAGGGGAGCAAGCCTTCCTGCATGCCCCCCTGCTATTTAAATATACCAACTCCAAGATCGCACTACAGCGAGAGAAAAGAGACAATTTCCCATTCCATGCTGTATGGAGATCTCTGCTTAACATGTTCCATGTTTTAAAATGTGGATCATATGGTCTTGGCCATATAAAATTCAATATTTTAAAATGTTGAGCATGTAAAGTGAATCCATATATATATATATATATATATATATATATATATATATATATACATACACACACACACACATTTACACATACACACACACATATATATATATATATATATATATATATATATATATATATATATATTTAGTCATGCACTTTTATGAATCTAGTTCATGCAGATTTCCCTGACAATGATAAATTGTTTGAAATGATGGCATAAGCCTGAATTTCATATAAATGACCCAAACTGAAAGAAATTAGAAACGCCAAAATGGCTAAAGTTCAAATTATACAAAGTTGTTTATTTTGGTGTGACAGTTTATATTGCTCTACTCTGCAGAAGTGTGACACTATGCTATTTTGGGGAGCAAGTTTTGTTTGCAAATAATAGAAATTATTATTATTATTATTATTTAGTGGTGTTGTCTCACAGTTCTTGGTTTTATAGGCTGGTTATTTAGCATGGTGCTTCTGTATATAGTTTATATGTTCATTCTTTCTTGGTGCCCTTGTTTCCTACCACATCCTAGAGGCTTGCTGTAAATTAATTTGCAATCTTCCAACTAGTTTTCTGATGCATGTGGCATGTGACTTTGTGTTTGCATGAGTGGGTGTGGGTGTGTATGTTGGTGCACATGTATGTGTGTATCCATTGATGACGTGGAATTCTATTTGAACTGGTTTTCTTCCTTGAGACAAATGAGTTCACCAATAGACTGCAGTTGCCCTTTGACCCTGTCTTTGATAAAGCAGGTAATTAAATAAAGAAAGAACAAATTAATATACTTGTTACATGCCCAAAAGTAAAGGCACTTTGCTCTGTTCTTTCCAACAGACATTCTAACAAAATAGAACAAGAACTGCAAAATGCAGGGATCCTTCTTCTTTGTGCTGACATACTGAAACAATTATTGTGATAAAATGTCATGAGCTGCACAATGATACAGGTTTGTAAGTTCAAGTATCAAGCTTAAAACCTAGCACTTTTCAAGAAGCTTAATTGCAATAACCACACTATAATATTTTGCATTATCAATATTATTTTTTAATGCAATTATTCATTAACTTCTGACTGTAAGGGAAAGTTTACTCCATAACCTTGAAGGTTTTGTGTGATGTATATGTCACTTTTTTATCTGTCATGTTTAACTATTTTTAATAATAATATCAAAGATCCTATCTTGCTAGCACTGCATTCCAAACATAGACTTTGAAATAGAACTGAATGAGACATTGATTTACAGACCAGGCAAAGGTCATATCTTAATAATCCATAAAAATATATATATATAACATCCATCCATGACGCCTTTCTGAATAGTTCAGATTTTCAAATCACATTTTTTCTTGTTAGGAATCATTTTATATTTTTTAAAGTGTTTCAGGTGGCTTATTTAAAGGCTAAAATGTGTTGTACTATATTCAGCAATAGGTCAGATTCAGTGAGGTATAAAGTATACATTGATCTCCCTGGAGTGACTGGGCATTTACTGCTTACAATTAGATGAGCTATAGAATATGCTTTTATGGTGTTACACACTGATCATAGACTACACTGCTGTCTGCTGTTGCCCTACATCTTTAGTAATGGTATTAATGTTTTCATGATTTGGCTACTTATTTTGTAAATGTCAAGTTTCCTAATGATCTATATAATGGCATTAAAAGTGGTGCCATTAAAGCTGCATATGTATATTTACATAGGCCATCTCAGCACTGAAGTAGTTCTACTACTTAGTTTCTAATCATCAGCCTATTTGGTCATCCTGTGCCCTCTCCTCCCCCAAAAATGCACACACCTGACATCTTCCAAGATGGCTGCACACTGATCAACACTTCAGCTCTCCCAGTGTGAAAACAGAAACTAAGAAAATTGAGTGCCAATGAAACTGGTTTGGGTTAAAATGCAGTTACTGCCTGGATGCCAGGAAAGTAAAAATATGGAAAACCTAAAAGAAAATCAACCAGAAAACATTAAGGAAAAATGTGTCTGAGAAGGATTCTGCTGCCGTTCAGCAAGAAACAGTTCAAGCTTCAGCTTTAGCTCAAAATATTCTCAGAGGTGATTAAATTAAATGTACCACTGAAGGAATATATCAACAACTATCAAAAGCCCATAAAATAAAAGCAGGTTTAACTAACTGTTCAGATGAAATGATAAAACTTCAAAAATCAGAGGTTGAAATGAAGAAAAAGTTGGCCGAGTATGAGGCTTCTCAAGAAGATCTCTTTTAAAAAATAATACAATTAGAAGAGTGTGCAGAGAAAGCCTGAGATTTTCGGCTGTACCAGAGAAACTGGAAGGAACTGAATGTATTTATTTTATAAAAGCACAAATAAGCAACTGGACTTGTGTTCCTCATCAGGATTTGTTATGCATGTTCCAAACCTGGGCACGAGAAAGCAGCCAAAACCTATATTAGTAAAAATGCTATCATACCAGCAAAAAGAGATAATCCTGACAAAACTGTAGCAGATGGGCAAAGTGTGAAAAACTGGAGACAGCTGAGTGTATGTAGAAAATAAAAATTCCCTGTACACCAGGCATAAGAGAAGCAAATTTATCCCAGAAATCAGGGAATGTCAAGAGGTCAGTGAAAGATTCAAAGTGCTGTATCCAGCTATTTTCATAATATTATTTCCTAGATGATCAAATACATTTTTGTTACAGAACAGGCTAAGAATGAAATATAAAAGTTTATCCAACTAAAAGTGAGTCAGTAAGGACTCTGCTTCACATTCTTCTGACAGTAAAGCTCCTAGAAAGACGTTACCAATTAAATATTTTGCAAAATTCTAAAGGAAAATGATTGACAGAAAGAAAGCATAGAAGCTGACTAGAAGATCCAGGGGTACTTTGGACTTGAATCAATGTTTGGTGTTGGGAGATGTAGATGAACAGGAAGAAGACCAGTAACACTGAAATTAGTCAAGATCACATTTATGAAAACTGGCTTTAAAAGAAAAGTTGGCTGAAAAAGATTGGATTTTTGTTGACCTTGATAAACTTGTGGTGGATAAGCATCTATCCTACTTTATGTTAGTAATGTTTAGAAGCATGTGAAAAAGGGGAAAAGTTACTGGAAGTAAAAACATTTTGTTTATATCATTAACTGCATGTTATATATAGTGAAACAGTTTTATTTAGTATGTAGTCAAGGGTATTTTAAATGTGGGAAGACTCTTTTCAGTGACTTTTCTAGTTGAAACAAATACAGGCTTCACAGTATAACAAGATTGGGCTGCTGGGGTGGGGTTGGGATGTAAAGGTGTAAAGATTATATTATATTATATTATATTATATTATATTATATTATATTATTAGTATATTATATTATCACCAAATCAGCTCCACAGTTTGACAAGGAAGAAATACTTTATACCACCCTCAAATTAAACCCTAAAAATCAATCAACATTATAGGGTGCTATTTCCCACCAGGCCAAAATATACCTCCCCTTGAAAACCTACTAGACTGGGCCAATCCCTCCCTTTCCCAAGAAACTATCATCCTCGGGGACTTTAACATCAATTGGCTATCCAGCAATAGCAACCATCCAGCCCTCCACCTAAATCTCCATGGGTTTTCTCAGCTAATACAAATCCCCACTAGGATCAATAAAAACCCCAATAACCACACCATTCTTTACTGGGTCTTAGTTAACAAAGCCCCTCACACCACTCCCTCAGTGACCATTCTCCAACCTTCGTACTAAAAATCACATTAATGATTGCAAAGCCATTACCCACAGACTTATTCACAACAAAGCATATTTTAACCCCAACTCCTTCACCTCCTCTCTCCAGAATGCAAACTGGTCACCTCTAAAGTACCTCAACTTAGACAAAGCAGTCCATTTCTTTAACAGTACCTTCCTCAACATCCTTAACTCCCATGCCCCCTTGAGAAACACCAGCATCAGAACTAAGACCTCCTCCTGGCTACAGAAAACCACTAGGGGCCTTATGAAAACTAAGGATAAAACATGGGAACACTGGCGCACAACTAAAATCCCCTCAGATAGGCAACTTTTCCTTGAACTACGTAGCAAGGTCAAAAAACAAGTAAAAGCAGACAAAGCCCTTTTCTATCAGACTCCCTAAACTCCTCCCAGACCAACCCCAAGCAATTATGGTCCACAATTAATTCTATACTCTGCCCAGGAAAAGTAAGTACCCCCCTACCAACCACCCCTCTCTCCACCAGTAGCATTGCTGATTCTTTCAATAAACACTAAGAGAATCCCGTGCTATCCCTAATAAAAAAAACACTTCCCTACACTAATTCCCCCCTTCCCTACCTTCTTTCTCTCCACAGTACCCACCTCCTACATAAAAAGACTCCTGACAAAACTACAACCCACAAAACTAGCAGCCGACTACCTGCCCGCTGAATACATAAAGATATCAGCTGATGTCCTAGCTTATCCTATTTCCATATTAATCAACTGATCCATAGCTGAATCCTATGTACCCATGCTATGGAAAATATCACACATCGTTCCCCTCCATAAAGGTGGCCCCTCCACTGACCTCTCCAACTACCGCCCCATTGCCACCCTCTCCCCCCTTCCCAAGATACTCAAAAAATGCATCAACTCACAGGTCTCCAAATTACTCCTTAACAATAACCTCTCCAATACCCAGCATGGTTTCAGAGCACACTACAGCACGACAACTGCTCTCCTCAACTTCACCAACACTATCCTCCATCAAAAAACAATGACCTCCTCTCCTCTGCTGTATTTCTGGATCTATCTAAAGCCTTTGACATTGTGTCACACAATCTACTACTCTCTGCTCTATTTGACCTCTCTTTCTCCACACCAGCCACAAACTGGTTCCACAGCTATCTACAAGCCCGCCAGCAATCAGTCATCTGGGACAACAATCTATCCACTCATCTCCCTGTTACTCTCGGGGTTCCCCAAGGCTCCATCCTTGGCCCTCTACTTTTCTCTCTTTTCACCAACAACCTGCACACTGCCATCAAACATGCCTCCCTCATACAGTACGCAGATGATTCCACCCTCATCTGCTCAGCCCCAACTCTAACAAAACTCCAACAGATCACACAAGAATCTTTCTCTTCAGTTGAAAGCTGGCTATCTAATAAACCAGCTTCGCCTCAAACCAAATAAAACCAAACTCCTCATCTTCCAATCCTTCAAATCTACCCCAAACACCCCACATTTCACTATTAAAACCAAGGATAATACCTCAATTTCACCAACAGTCCACACAAAACTACTTGGCATACAGATAGACAGTAATCTCAAATTTGACACCCACATATCACTAATAATAAAAAAGTTCACAAAAAAATGGGTGCCTTATATAGAATCTGCCAGTACCTCACCAAACCAGTAAGAATCTCTGTCGCCAATTCCCAACTAATCTGCACCCTACTTTATGCATCACCAATACTTACAAATTTTTGACAGTCAGACCTACATCAACTCGAAGCCTGTGACAATAATGAAAAATTATATGGAGCTGCTTACTGCTTTGCTTGGTGTGATGGATATGAAGTCTTCTTAAGACACTCAGTCTTGCTGGCTGGATTCTGCTAAAATTCAAAGTCTGGTTATATCTGCATTCACAGTCTGTTGCATACAGAAACTTGCAGAATATACACTGATGAGAGAATTTACTTTGCAGCATCAACTTTAGAGAGCAGTAACAAATAACTTTTTATAATAAACCAAACGGACAAATGTTGCAGCTTAAAAGTACTGTTCCAACTTTGCTTCTCATATAGTACAGACGATGTGAGAGTTATAACATTTACCTCAGAACAAATGAGTCCCTACCATACCTCTAACATAACTGGATTTATATAGCTCTTTATATACACTTTTAGTCATGCATAAACATATACATTTCCTCTTGATATTCTATTTTGGAGAATTGCTCATCCTGTAGAAACAATACTAAGCTTCCTTGTTTAACAATGTATTGTAAGAGACCAGCTTTACTGACAGTGTGAACATCCTGTATTCTATTTGGATCTTTGTATAAGAACATCTGTTCTTTTGCCAACAGTGTCCTGTTGTCCATGCAGAAAAACATGTTTTTGAGGAAACACATTGTAAGAGACCAGCTTTTCTAATAGTGTGAGCATCCTGTATTCTATTTGAATCTTTGTACAAGAACATCTGTTCTTTTGCCAATTCTGATAAACATGTCCTGTTTTCCATGCAGAAAAACATATTTTTGAGGGAACACATTGCCACAGTGTCACTGTCCATTCTTTAAAAGCAGATTTTGCATTTTTGCTCTTGCATACATCCTGTTTTGAAGTCTGTAGGGAAAAATGTCCATTCAGCAGGTTCCTTATTTTCCAAGCCATGGTCATTTAGCATGACTGCTGATCACATATTACTAAACTCTCTTTCTGCATTTAAACAAGCTTTTTCTTTCAGCATATTTACAACAGAATTAATTTCAGCTTTATATTCATAAAATCTAACAATTCCCTCTGTTTTTAAACATACTCAAAACATTTTATATAGAAAACACATTAAGAAACAAACCTATAGTCTTCTTTTGATACAAGTCAAAATGCAATTTTACATAGTTAATACAATGATATTAAGAATTACTAAAAAACTGAATGTATTTAAAACTTTTTCTGTAGCTTTATTTCAGACCCTTGTTGTTTATTTTTTCTGTAGCTTTATTTCAGACCCTTGTTGTTTATTTTTTCTGTAGCTTTATTTCAGACCCTTGTTGTTTATTTTTTCTGTAGCTTTATTTCAGACCCTTGTTGTTTATTTTTTCTATAGCTTTATTTCAGACCCTTGTGCAGTACTGCTTATACAGTCAGTGTAAAACTGAGAAAGTACCCCTCCCCCTGTAGTACTGCACTATTGTTTATCTGCTTTATGCTGTGAGAATAGAATGCATGTCAGCCCAACACTTTGGCCATACATTCACTTTATTAAATTACTAACAAACTATGGACTTTTATTTGATTTGATCATTTTTATAAAGCTGTTACTGTTTATTACCTCTAGTAGGTATTTATACCCTCCTGCACAATTGATTTTAACTGTATGTATACTATAGCCCATTTGCTGGCTGTACTTGATGCAACTGAGTTTTTTTTTTTCTTTTAACATTTACTTGCAAACAGATTATCATAGGTTCATAGGTTCATAGGTTCATACTAGGCTATCTGCCCGAGGGCATTTACAAGCCTACCCATAGTTTTGTGGCTTACGCCACCCCTTTAGTATGGGGAACTATACCCATTATTTTGCTGTGACATCTATGCACAATTGTGACATTTTATTACAATTACCAAATAGTGTTGCCTGTAAACATTTTAACAATTATGTTTTAATAACAATGACGCTTTATTCCACAGGCTATATCTGCAATGAAACCTTTAGCTGCCAATCTCTCCCTTTCCCAAGAAACTATCATCCTCGGGGACTTTAACATCAATTGGCTATCCTGCAATAGCAACCACCCAGCCCTCCACCTAAATCTCCATGGGTTCTCTCAGCTAATACAAATCCCCACTAGGATCAATAAAAACCCCAATAACCACACCATTCTTGACTGGGTCTTAGTTAAAGTCCCTCACACCTACCTAGCAGGCTGTTTACCTGACTCCCTCAGTGACCATTCTCCAACCTTCGTACTAAAAATCACATTAATGATTGCAAAGCCATTACCCACAGACTTATTCACAACAAAGCATATTTTAACCCCAACTCCTTCATCTCCTCTCTCCAGAATGCAAACTGGTCACATCTAAAGTACCTCAACCTAGACAAAGCAGTCCATTTCTTTAACAGTACCTTCCTCAACATCCTTAACTCCCATGCCCCCTTGAGAAACACCAGAATCAGAACTAAGACCTCTCCCTGGCTACAGAAAACCACTAGGGGCCTTATGAAAACTAAGGATAAAACATGGGAATACTGGCACATAACTAAAATCCCTCAGATAGGCAACTTTTCCTTGAACTACGTAGCAAGGTCAAAAAACAAGTAAAAGCAGACAAAGCCCTTTTCTGTCAGACTCCCTAAACTCCTCCCAAAACAACCCCAAGCAATTATGGTCCACAATTAATTCTATACTCTGCCCAGGAAAAGTAAGCACCCCCCTACCAACCACCCCTCTCTCCACCAGTAGCATTGCTGATTCTTTCAATAAACACTTTAAGAGAATCCCGTGCTATCCCTAATAAAAAAACAATTCCCTACACTAATTCCCCCCTCACCCAACCCAAAACCACCCTTCCCTACCTTCTTTCTCTCCACAGTACCCACCTCCTACATAAAAAGACTCCTGACAAAACTGCAACCCACAAAACTAGCAGCCGACTACCTGCCAGCTGAATACATAAAGATAGCATCTGATGTCCTAGCTTATCCTATTTCCATATTAATCGACTGCTCCATATCTGAATCCTATGTACCCACACTATGGAAAATATCACACATTGTTCCCCTCCATAAAGGTGGCCCCTCCATTGACCTCTCCAACTACCGCCCCATTGCCATCCTCTCCCCCCTTTCCAAGATACTCAAAAAATGCATCAACTCAGAGGTCTCCAAATTAACTCCTTAACAATAACCTCCTCTCCAATACCCAGCATGGTTTCAGACCACACCACAGCATGACAACTGCTCTCCTCAACTTCACCAACACTATCCTCCATCAAAAAACAATAACCTCCTCTCCTCTGCTGTATTTCTGGATCTATATAAAGCCTTTGACATTGTGTCACACAATCTACTACTCTCTGCTCTATTTGACCTTTCTTTCTCCACACCAGCCACAAACTCGTTCCACAGCTATCTACAAGGCCGCCAGCAATCAGTCATCTGGGACAATAATCTATCCACTCATCTCCCTGTTACTCTCGGGGTTCCCCAAGGCTCCATCCTTGGCCCTCTACTTTTCTCCCTTTTCACCAACAACCTGCACACTGCCATCGAACATGCCTCCCTCATACAGTACGCAGATGATTCTATCCTCATCTGCTCAGCCCCAACTCTAACAAAACTCCAACAGATCACACAAGAATCTTTCTCTTCAGTTGAAAGCTGGCTATCTAATAAACCAGCTTCTCCTCAATCCAAATAAAACCAAACTCCTCATCTTCCAATCCTCCAAATCTACCCCAAACACCCCACATTTCACTATTCAAACCAAGGATAATATCTCAATTTCACCAACAGTCCACACAAAACTACTTGGCGTACAGATGGACAGTAATCTCAAATTTGACACCCACATATCACTAATAATAAAAAAGTTCACAAAAAAATGGGTGCCTTATATAGAAGCTGC
The DNA here is from genome assembly GCF_019279795.1 of Protopterus annectens. Taxonomy (NCBI): domain Eukaryota; kingdom Metazoa; phylum Chordata; order Ceratodontiformes; family Protopteridae; genus Protopterus; species Protopterus annectens. Next base: position 146,914,847 of record NC_056749.1, on the reverse strand, counting down.
CAATACCTCACCAAACCAGTAAGAATCTCTTTCACCAATTCCCAACTAATCTGCACCCTACTTTATGCATCACCAATACTTACAAATTTCTGACAGTCAGACCTAAACCAACTCGAAGCCTGCGACAATAAAATTGCAAAATTTGCCACTGGTGCCTCTTACCGCAGCCACAACTGTGTCTCCCTTAGATACCTTGACTGGCTTGAACTCCCTCATCTCCTACACCAAACTCAACTCACCTTTGCTCATAAACTAGTAAACCACCCTCTCCGAATCCCATCGCTCCATACAATTCTCCAAACCTACCACTCTTGCAGACCACTACGCTCCTGCAATAAAAGTCTACTCCAGGTCACCAAAGCCAAAAACTCAGCAGGTGAAGCACTATTTTCCTGTGCTATATCCAAGCTCTGAAACAACCTTCCCACTACCATAACTACCCTTCCTTCCTGCAGTCTTTTCAAGACTGCACTTAAATCTCAGCTAAATTCTCACGGGCTTTGTCCTTGTCCAAACCTCGACTAATAACCCCCTCAACCCTTCTCTCCTTTCCCAGATTTAGATAGCGTATCCCCTCTATCACTATAAAACTGAATTGCAGATTACTCACTGCTTGTTAATCCTTCCAGGATTTACTTAATTATTTAGTCTGTTATTATTGTTATCTAGTTACTGTTTAGAAAATTTGTAGCTCTGTGTTTTACTTCTTATTTCTCAATCTTGTAATTAGAGCTTACTACTCAATTGTACCGAATTTGCTCCTGTATTTCTCCATGTCATGATCACCTCTACTATATTCATACCTTGATTGTTATTGTTTACCATCTACCATGTTATTCTGTGGAGCTTTTCTCCCCGGGCCTCTACTGAAAAAGGACCTGTGTCCAGTTGGAATTTCCCGGTAAACAGATGTAATAAATAATAAATAAATACATATTATATTATATTGGGATCCATACAGATCCCCAATGGCACATTCTGCCAAAGCAGAAATCACTGAACATACATAACCGAAAGTGCTGTTCACCGAAGCAGCACTTTCGGTTATCTATGCTGGTTGTGCCGGTCGCACTACAGTGCGGTTAAGGGAGAATTCCCTTTAACCCACTGTAGTGTGACCTCGGAGTGAGAATATGAAAGTGGGGGGGGGTGAGGGGTGCAGGGGGGCATGCCCCCCTGCATAGAAAAAGATTTATTGTTTTTTTTTCGAATGGACTTTAACGAAGGCGCTTTTTTGGTGAAAGCGCTTTCGTTAAAGTGCGTGGATTCAGACTATTGAACTTTCGTTCAATAGTCCTAATTCCATTATATTATACTATATTATATTTATAATTATGACATTTTCTCTTATTTTTACAATGGTAAATATCTAGATTAATACCCTTGGCTTAAGCTATAAATGTTTTGTAAGCAAGTTGGCTTTAAAAAAATTTATAAAGTCTTTTAAAGCAAATTACAAAACTAAAATCACATCCCTAGTGAAGGATAATCATAAGGCATTCTGAATTCTAAAAGGGAATGCTCAGCTATATGCTGAACTGGTTGTAGATGGGATAACTCATACTACACTGGAAGATATCGCCAACCTGCTAGCTGACAGATTCAGCACAGACTTCACCCCCCCATCTCCACCTACCATATCCCAAACTATACCTGACACCAGCCCTCTGCTTGTATCTCTAGAGAATAGGTTATCTCTGCACTCACCAAGACCAAAAACATGACCTCAGTGGGATCAGATAGTATCTCAGGTTGTTTACTAAACAATCTAAAACAAGACCTAATGAACCCACTTGGTGTTCTCTTTAATCATAACTTGAGAAATGGATATGTCTTTGCGGAATGGAGGACAACAACAGTAATTCCCCTGCACAAAGGGGGCCCCATAAACTGATCCTGGGAACTACAGACCCATAAGTCCAACCAGCCTCATCTGCAAAGCCATGGAAAGAATTATCATAGACCTTATCAACAAGGACATATGTGACTTCCAAATGCTGGCCCCAACCCAGTTTGGCTTTGTTAAGGGTAGATCATACTTATTAAACTGGGTAGATTTCTTTGAGAATGTCATCAAAGCCATAGATGAAGGAAAGACAGTGCTCACAACCTACTCTGACCTTGCCAATGCTTTTGACACAATTTCCTACTCTGGCATCATTGAGAATCTCTCCCAGCTAGGGATTAAACCTAACTTTACTAGACGGGCAGCCAATTGGCTTACCAACAGAACATATTCTGACAAAACTGGTGACTCCATCTCCACCAGTAGACTCGTCACCAGCTGAGTACCACAGGTGTCTGTGCTGGGCCCCTTACTGCTTGGTATCTATTTCTCAGAAGTGCAAGCCAAAGTAGACAGCCTCTGGCTTACCAAGGTCACTCATGATTACAAACTGGGAGCAAATACTGAGTCCCCCAAAAATGTCAGCATATTACAAGAAGGGCTAACGCAAACAAATGAATGGTGCCAAAGCCACAGTCTAAAACTAAATGCAAAAAATGCATTATTAATCCCTTTGGCAGAACAGAATTCCCTATAAATTATAATATTAACAGCAACCCCTGAGTTCCAACCCAGTGGTGCAAAACTTGGGAACACAGGTTGACAGTAATCTGAAATATGACCACCAAGTTTCCACAGTGGTAATAAAAGCCTTCTATATAGCCCACCTTATAAGAAAGGGCATAGCATGCAGGTTAAGGGATGTTATAACTCCATTGTACTAGACTCTCATCAGACCACTAACACTATATAATGCACCATTTTGCATGTACCTCAGCAAACGCCTGCAGCAGCTGTAGAGACCTCAGAGATTTTTCACTAAGAAAATACAGGGACTCCAAATCATGACCTATGTAGATAGGCCGACAGCCTGTCACTTTACTCTGGATCTTATAGGGCAATCTCCAACCCTGCCCTAATGGAAATGCTGCATATCTGCAAGTCAAATGGCACAAGAGTCACTCACTCTAGGGATCTCAAAATAGCTTGTAACATTAACAGAACATGCTAAAGAGACAGATATGTCTCCCAGAGACTGCTCTTTTCTCTGGAATAGACTTCTGATTTATATGTAACAGAGCTCCTCATTCACCCTACTCAAATGCAACTTAGATAATTTGATGGGAGACTGCAAATTTTCCCCTGGGGTGGCACCCATGTCCCTCATGGACAGTAGTAGCCTGTGTTGGTAACTGACCTGCTATGTTTATAAATTAATTCTCCAAACTCCACAAAAGAACAAATATGGATACTTGGGATTAGCATGTCTTGCCTTGTAAAGGCTCTAGGGCTGCTAGCCTAGTAACCTCCTATGACAAAATGATAGAAGCTATGAAGAATGCCAAGTTTCTTACATGTGCAAGGATATTAGCTTGTTTTCCATTAACAAATAGTAAGTGGGAGTCAGGAAGTTTGCAGTTGAAGACAGAATGCACTTTATAATGATTCATAGTAGAGTACTTTTCCATGAAGACAAGCTGTCTGCAAGTCCACCCAATTAATCTTGACATTTCTGAGCATTCTTTACTTTCCATACAGGCTGGGAGGAGAACAGAAATAAGAAAAAAAGAATAGACAGCAAACAGTGTCAGTTGGAATGCAGGCTGTAGAGCATGCACTTTAGCACTTGTAAACTTAGCTTTAGAGTACTGAATTATATTAAGAAATTCAGATTAATATCAATGCAACAGGAAATAAATAAGCATGTGATTTGAAAAAGACATTATTTCAGGATGGAAATGAGGACAAAGGAAAGCAGGAGCAATTATATTACTTGCTAGAAGGGCTTCCATAGAGATAGAAGAGGGGGAAAAGGCAATAACGTAGATTAGTGTTAGTAAAAGCCTATTGGCAAGTGGGAAGGAGGATTATACTGGCATGTATTTATATTCCACCAAAAACTGTTATTATGGAGCAAAACAAATGGTGGGAGAAAAAAAATCAACTTTTGGCAGGGAATATTACTAATAGGTTGGGACTGGGACTGATCTGCAATAATCAAGATGTATCAGGGGATCTAGAAGGGAAATTATAACAAAAGAGGATAGATTTCTGAAGACAGGTATGAAAATATCTGGTATGGAAGATGTGAATTCAGATGGCATTTACATATTATTCTCCAAGGTAATTAACTCACTGACACTTCCAGGTGCATCTGCCGTTAACTCCTACTGACGCCTATAGGCATCAAACATTGCTTATTCATATTTGCATCAATAATTCTCAAACCATGCTATGTACAATGTTTTAAAATAGTTCATCTTAAATCTTACACAATGGCAAACTCAACTGCATTAATATTTGACCTCTGTCTAGTGCAGGTAAATAGATATTAACTGTTGTTTTTATTATGTTATTTTATATAGATATAATTTTCACGTTTCTAAATATTTCTTTAACCAAGTAACACAGACAGAGCTCCTTAGCCTCATATGAAAGCTCTCGGCTAGATGAATAAAATACTGCTGACATTACATTGGTAACTTGAGTGGTTGCTGAGATACTGTAAGCTGTTGCAAAGGCATGCATCTGGAGTGTTTCTCCCAGGGCCTCCACTGAAAATTGGCTTTGTTCCAAGTTGGATCTAAAGAATACTACCACTGTAAAAATAGTTTGCTGCTGCAGAATTTGCCATTTATACTTCTTTCGTAACTGCTATGGTTCCAAAGATATGAACTATTTGATTCTGTCAAAAGGCTTAAGCTCCTCCCATTGGAAATTACAACTTCCAGACTGCAAATTTCCAGAGCTCCACTGGAGTGAATAAGTTAACTGGGCTAGACTAGGCAGGAATTATATTTCACAGAAACATATGCGTTTAATTGAAAGCATTAATACATATCCAACAATTATTTCAGATCATGCATCGAATAAAAACTAAGATAAAAATACAGAGTAATGAATTAAAAATTAGATACTGGTGCTTCCCCACCTACCTATTACAAAGAGATGAATATAAAGAATGAGTAGTGAATCGATTTGAGACTTATTATGGAAGACAGAAATATCTTCTGAGGTTATAGCTAGTGAGTGGGATGAATGAAATGGAGTTTAATAATGGGATACAAATAAAACAAAGATATGGTTAAGAAGTAATAGGAATTATTTAGAGGAGCTGACAAAGGTTAACTAGTAGAGAAATAGAAAAATGTCACAGAACAAGAGGAGGAGTGCATACAGTGTGTTAAAGAGAAAATAATAGAGAATCTGGATAATAAGCGTGTATTACAAAGATTGCTGATAAGCAAGTACTTTTGATAATAACTGTAGTGCACAAAAACGCAAAGACATAAGAACCAGAAAGGGTTGTTTCCAGACTTAGGAAACCAATAAAGAAAAATAACCATAGATCCTGTAGAGGTTATAGATATTTTAGAAATGCTATGAATATTTGATTAAAGTATAGAAATGTGAAAATCAAGAAAGACCACAAATGGAAATATTTACGGAAGACTTAACTATGCCAAGGCTAGATGAGGCTCAACAACTAACAGTAAAGACAGAAGGAGCGGTAAAAGAGGTAATGCGTAATAAATGTTAAGGAAAGTCTCCAGGAACCGGTGAAAGACAATGATAAAGACCTAGAAGATTTTGTTTAACGGTATTTTAAAACAAGGGGAAGCATCAACATCTTCTAAGAAATCTGTGGTGGCTGTATTACATACTGAGGGTAAAGACCTATCAGACCCACCTTTATACAAACCCACTTCAAAGTTAACGCATGATTAAAGTGATTACATCTATACTAACTAAAAGAATGGCAAACGTGTTTCCAAAATTAATAGCTATAGATCAGTCTGGTTTTGTGGATGGGAGACAAACATTTGACAGCAGCAACAGAACAATGATGATCCAGAGGGAAGCAGAAAGTGGGAAAACACCATTCTTATTGCTGTTGGGTCTTGATGCAGAGAAAGCATTCAACGGAGTAAGCTGGAATTTTATGAGGGAGGCGATGGCAGCATTTTCATTTCCCAATGTCAACTAGGAGGATATATGAAGGATCAGCGGCAGGAATTAAAGTGGCAGGGTTCCTTTTTGATAAGTTATGTCTAAACAGAGGAACCAGGCAGAGTTGTCCTCCTTCCCCTTTCTTATTTGCTTTATATTTAGAGCCACTGGCAAAGAAAATAAGAGACTTAGAAATGCAAGGTTGTAATTGTTATGGTAATCAGGCAAAGTTGGTTTTATATTAGATGATATCATTTTGTAGCTGATAAATCCAGAAAAGGACATATTGTTGTATAATATTTTGAGGCAGCTGCAAGCGTTTTGGGAATATAAAATTAATGGAGATAAAACAAAAGGTTGTAGCTAGATATTATGTACCCATGCACAAATTCATTCAGCAATGTCCTTATTTATGGGGACAAGATAAGATAAAGTATTTAGTACTATGGATTAAAAAGGCTTCTGTCATGACAGCTAGGGAAATGTAGGAAGAGACTAAACAAAAGATAATACAAAAACTGAGAAACAGGTCAGGTATATATTTTATTATCCAATGGCGAAGTTATGGACAATAATTAATAAAAAGTTGAAGGACTTTATCTGGGATGGGCAGAGGCGGCCAACAGTTAAGTGGGATAGGCTGATCCTTCCAATAGAACCAAGTGTTTTACAATTACCTGATTTGAAGAGATATTTTACAACTACATGATTAGGGCTCATATGCATAATGCAAGCAGAAGGTTATAACTCAAAATGGAAAGGGATGATGATGAAGCAGGGAGGAAGTTTAAGAAATAAAGACAAACTTAGATTTTGTATGCAAATCCTTAAGGAGAATAACAACCATTCAGAATATTAAGGTATAGGGTATAGGAATATAGGGTCTGAATGGAGAGATATGTCAGCAAGCAAAGGAGAGTAGCATTGCTGAAACTGAATTCATCCTCAAGTCTTAGTGAGTACCTTCACAAGGTGGACCCTGTTTTTCTCCAAATCTCACCAAGATGACACTGATATATAGACTGTATTTATATAACACATATCATGGACAGAAGTATGTTAAAAATTTAAAAAGATAGCTGGGTGCACAAGACCCAGTATAACAAAGTGCCCAATCCTGGTAGGCACACTGGTGCCAGGACTGGAAAAGGTAACAGTGGAGAATCTTCAAAACATGGAAACATTCCTACAATGGGGCCAGGCCAGGCACAGGGGGAGGATCCCCCCCCTCCCGATTGTAGAAAGAAGTGCTAGTCCATAAAAATCATAAAAACTGATATGCCAAAGAAGAGCCATAAAGGTAATAAAGTGGACTATTGAGGATAAGAAAGAAATTATGTATTGTTACTATTATGCAAAAAGCCCAGAATTTCCAGACACAAGATGTACAAAATGATTAAGAGAGAAATTAGAGGAAAGAAAAATACTTCCACAAGACAAACTGTCAGAAGCTTCAAATAAAAATTTGTATTCATTAATACAACAGTTTTGTGAAAAACAGTATATAGATCAAGAAACACTGATCTGCAAAACCTAGAGATTTTTGAAAAGTATAAAAAAGAAATATGGATATGGGAAAGAATGTGAGATCTGATATGGTGCAATATTTATGCAAAAAAGAAAGACAACTTAATCAATATAAAGAAGAAATTCTAGCAAAGCCATCCACATATGGAAAATTTCACAATAAAGAAAATATCATCACAAAGAGGGAATGTGGAAAAGAAGATTAGTAAAGCAGAAGTAAAAAATAGAAGCTGAAGTTATGGAGCACCTGCGAAGTGAAGGACTTGATATAGAAAGGTCTAACACAGGTTACATCACACCAAGATGGACCAAGTCCACAAAGTAAGGGGAAGCAGGAAGATCAGGAGACATCTGAAGAAGAAATATAGACATGGGAAAGAAAAAGAGATTTAATATGGTGCAATATTTATGCAAAGGAGAAAGCAAAACTAACCAATACAAAAAGAGCAATACCCAAGATTTTTGAAGAGAAATACAGGCAAAGGAATCTAGATATGGAAAATTTTAGAATACAAAAAAAAGAGAATACAAAGAGGAAGCACAGAAAAGGAGATTAATAGTGGAGAAGTTAAAGAAATAGCAACTGAGGTTATGGAGTACTTATGAAATGAAGAATTCAGTATAGAAAATCTAATTCAGAAAGCACTACAACAGGATAGAGCAATGGAAATCCAAATTAAGGAGAAAACAGTGGAAGAAGAAGCAATTGGTCAGGTGCCATATGAAGATATTTTGTAGCCTTCCACAGGAAACTACTAAAAACATTCACTTGAGGCTGGACAGCAAGGGAAGGAACAGGAAACTGTGGAAACTCTGACACAGTCAATGCTGAGGAGTGATAGGCCAGTGTGTTCCCATGTGACAGAGCAATGGATGGCACAGGATGGAAGTGAAAAGAATGTGCCACAGGAAGATGCAATAGAACTTTCTATACAATGCCCACAGGAAATGGAAAATAAAAAGTGCCCTCAGTTTAGAAGAAAACAAGCTAAGAGAAGAGTTGCTTGATTTAATAGAGCTAGATATATTAAGATCAATGAAACAAATAGATTGCAGAAGGTCAATAAAACCCCAAAAGTCAGAAGTTTGATAAAATAAATGAACACAGTAATTAGGAGTGTCCACAGAGATCCATGCAATATAACAGAAATAAACAGTATATATTACTGTGCAGCTAAATTAATAACTGATAAAGTTCTACAACAAGAACACAGAGTAGTGAGGGAAAGGAAGGGGAGAAACAGAATACCATCGTGGAAATATCAAATAGAGAAAACTATAAAGCAACTAAGACAAGAAGTGTCATGGTTAGAAGAATACAGAAGAGGGAACAGATCACCAAAAATACTAAGAAAGATAGATATGATAAAAACAATGTGCAGTATTAGAACAGACCAGGAGCTATCATGCACTATCACAAATAGCAAACCAAAAATCTCATCACAGGCAGAAAAACATAGAAGATATGCAGATAAATATAAAGGAAAAGTACAAAATGAGCAATTTATTGATGACCCAAAAAAGTTTTCTAGAGAACTGAGAAACAAGGTAAAAGGAACTGAAAGACCACCAAAAAAAAAAAAATTAATGGATACATTTTGGAGAAGTATTTATGAAGATCCTGTGGAACATAACTAAGATGCTAAATGGATAGATGAAGTAAAAGAAAGAATAAGAAGATTAAATGTACAGGATATGAAATGGGATTAAAGTAACAGCCACAGAGACTGAAACGAAGTTAAGAAAAGCCTCTAACTGGAAATCCCCACGCCCAGATGCTCTGCCTAACTTTTGACTATTAATATCTTTGCATGAAGATTTAGCCATGAGTAAGAACTGTTTATACAAGCACCCTGAACAGACACCGAACTGGCTAACAGCAGGAAAAACAATGCTCATACTTGAGAGAACCTGCAAGATACCCCAAAAATTATAGACTAATGACTTTCCTTCCGATGACGTATAAATGATACACGGAACTGATGCCGACAGAGTTTATAGTCATTTAGAAGAAAACTAAATTATGGCAGTAGAGCAAAAGGGCAATAAAAGAAAGTCATATGGAACAAAGGATCATTTGTTGTTAAATAAAGTCTTAGTGGAGATCTGTAAAAAAGGGAAGAATCTAAGTATGGCATGGATTGTTTACAAAAAAGCATTTCATAGTATCCCACATTCATGGATAAAAGAGTGCTTCAGAATGTATAAGATACACCCTACACTGATTGACTATATTACATTGACCATGAAACAGTGGTAGAGCACTTTACATTTAAGCCATGATAAAGAACAAATTATTATTTCATGGATAAAAATTCAAAGGGGGATGTTCCAGCGTAACTCTCTGTCACCGCGGCTATTCTGCCTTGCCCTTAACCCATTAAACTGTCTACTTAGCTTCAGCCATTGCTATAATTTGGCTCCTAGAAACAACAAAGAGTAGAGGCTTCTCATCTTTTTGTCGTCGATGATTTAAAACTGTTTAGCTCATCAGATGAGGAACTGAAAGCACAACTGCAAGCTGTCAAAACTTTTTCAGATGATATAAGAATGTCATTTCATCTTGATAAATGTGCAAAAGAACTGTTAAAGCAGGAAAACTGCAGCACCAGGAAAACATGAGTTTGGGACAAAAATGTAATATAAAAGAACTTGAGCAAGAGGGAGTGTATAAATATTTGGGAATTGATGAAGGATCAACAATAAATGAGGTTTGGCAACAAACTAAGTTGTCCAAGGACATCTTCAAGGGGTCTATATTATATTGTTGACAGCTGACAATGTCGACTCTGAATTGTTCAACACCAAAATGTCAAACTATAAAAATAGTGAACGACTAAATAACTGATTTCTTTCCAATGGACAGAAATCGTATGGTCAAACACTAACAGCGCACATAAACATAATTAAGTGGAGGGCTTTGCCCCCCCCCACCACCACCCTGAACTAAATATTCTAACTCCAAGACCGCATTACACTCAGGGAAAGGGCAGGTGTCAGAGAATGACCAACCAATTTTTTTCCACTGGAAAGAAATCGGTTATTTGGCCATTCGCTATTTTTGTAGTTCGACATTTTGGTGTCGAACAATTCAGAGTCGACATTGTCAGCTGTCGACAATATAATATGGTTTAGGCTTAGTATGTTACTGGCTGGGCATTATGACTGAAGTCAGGAAATAATGACAAACTTCAAACCCTTCAGAAAAATTCATGTTAAAACAGTCCCAGTATTTGGTAGATACCCAGTTGAATGCTTACTGGGGGGATATTATTAATAAGAGCAGCAGTTTTGACACTGGGCTTATTGAGATGGTTTGCAGTAAGTTATGTCAGACTGAAGTACACAAAGGTCACTTCTAGTATTAATAGCTAAAATAATAGAATAACACCAATTAGGGGTAGGAGTTAAATTCAAAGGACTGAATGTACATTGTAACTGCTATGGAATGGGGGTATGGGCTCGGATTTAAGACCCTTTATAGTTCAAGGTATCCAAAGGTTAGGAGACATCATAGTTCAAGGATGCTACTTTAAATTGCTCTCTTTGCCCTTGTTTCCAAGTTCTTAAGGGATTTCATCTGTGACTTTAGGTCATAATATTTACATTTGTTATTTCTTTGCAGGTGGTGGTTCTGTGCTGGGATGTTTAGCTTTGGCAGTGATGCACAGTGAGCTGCAAACAATGAAGCTCAGAGTTCACTGGCCGATGATCTAGAAAGTGGCAAGATGGTGGTGCTGTGAAGTTTGTTTACATAGTGAGCTCACAGATGGTGGCAGCAGGTTTTTATGGTCGACTTTCCGGTCATTAGGGTTTGTTCAAAGGTGTGGTATCTTTGGGAGGACGTTCTTGCCCTTCAAGTAGGTACTGTATTTACTCCAAGTAGGTACTGATAATGTCACGTACTAGGTTAAAGCTTAGACAGAGTGGCACATGGGCCATTTCACTTGTACTTGGGGTGAATTTCGTAGATCAGGTTTTAAGAAGCAATGTAGGTACACGGGTGCTTGGGATATTTCAGGAACTTAGTACGTTGTTGTCATCGTGGAGGTTAGAAGGCAAAGGTGTGGCTTTGGTTTTCTTTGTAGATGTAGGCCAGGTTTTGAGTCCTTATTAGTTGTATAGGTATCATACTGGATGAAAAGCTTTAAGAGAAAGACCAAGGACAAACAGCAGATTAAGGATGTTAAACTTCAGCAGATTAAGGATGTTAAACTTTTGGAGTCCTGCAGTTGCATTTTGGCCAATTACTTTGGTTGTTTTGGGTGGAGTTAATACTTTGGGTATAGAACTGTAGTTGCATGGGTGACAAGGTTAAGTGAACATTCGACATCTTGGTCAGAGGTTGGTGTTTTAGGATGGTTGGGTAGGTGGAGTGTGAAGATCGAAAGACTCTATTGGCAAGATTGTTTTTGTGGTGGGGGAGGGTTTACTGAAGATACTGCAGTTGCAGGGGGGACTAGGCTATTTGAACATACGGACTCTTGGTTGATGATTTATTAGTCAAGGGTGGGGGATAGGTTCATAGTTATGAAGTTTGATAGCCTGTGGTTATTAAGAGGTTTTGGTTGCAGGGGTTGGTGTTGGGAAATGGAGGTTCAGGGGAGTATAGGTCACATGGCATTTTATGTGATGGAGGCATTTTAATCATTCACTAGGTGGTTGGTTGGTCAACTAATGCTAGGCTGGTTATTAAGTTCTGATGCTTATATTGCATAGTTGGATGTTGGAAAGAAAACTTCAATTTTGTTATTATATACACTGGGTGGGAAATAGTATTCCAGCTAGGCATGCTGGTGGCTTTGAGTTTAATGTTTTGGAGTTGACTTTGGCAGGTCTGGAGCAATGGAGGAATAGAGGTGGGTTAATTTTGATACAATAACACACTATTTTACAGATAGGACTACTGAGGGACAGGGATGCACACAGATTTTGGTGAGTGGTAAAGACAAGGTGTTAAGACAGCAGAGCTGCGAGATATACAAATAAGTTGTGTTTTGTTTTAAGGACAGCATGCTTAACTTGTTTCTCTTTTGCAGATGTTGGCGGCACAGAATTTGAGGCTGAGATGACAAATGAGCCTGCATTGCCCAGTGGGTGAAGGAAGTGGGCTGCACAGGTGATACATGCTGCAGTATGTGTCTGTGGATTTGGAGGGTGGAAGCAGTTGGGGCCTGAAGGAAAGGAGCTTTGGAAAGTGATGGAGATGACGGAATGAATGCTCTTCTTTCTGACTATATTGCTTGCAGAGGAAGTCTTGGTCTCTAGAGAGGTATAATGGGGCCACAGAGTGCAGTTAAAAGTGAGCCATGGTTAGTGGCTGGAAGGAAGTGGACTAAAATGGAATATCTTCTTGGAGTGGATGTTTTTGTGTGGTACAGTGGGGTCACGGGTAATCCTACCTTATTTATTTTCATTAAGGTGCTTTTCAGTGTGGGTATGTCAAGGCTTGGGGTTGATGACAGGGATCTAATGTGCTTTGCAGTTGATGGGTACACTGAATGATATTTGGCTTAACCCTTCCCTTTATGGGAGGTGGTTGGTTGAACAATTTTGGGTAGAAGGGGGGGGGCAGCCTGGTCATGCTGGTTGGAGGAGAAGAAGGACAGGCTTTCCCTCTTCTGTTCCCCCTCTGCTGACTGGACGTTCATTTCAAGGATTTGGAGAAATGAAAATGAGTAGCTGGAGAAAGTTTGCTGAATAGGTAAGCAAGCAGAGGTAACAACACTGCTTATTTGGTTGGAAGGTATTTAAATGAATCGTATATGAAGTGAGATGGGACGCTGCTTCATAAGTAAAGTAAGCAAGTAGAGGTATGGACCCTGCTTACTGGGGCAGGATGAGTAGGTATACTGTCCTGATTAACATTGCAAGGATGTTTATGCTGTGTGTCCACTTGTAATTAATAATTTTGGTGATCAAAGCTATGTTATGAAGATTAATAAAGGTCTTCAAATGTCATTCGGCATAATGTGTTTATTGAAGGGGACCTGGACAACACATGAACAAATGCAAATAAAACTTAGTAAGGAATACTTAAGAAGACCTAAATTTATCCTGAGTGTTGACATCTAGGAACAAAATCCAAGCCATAAATCAGTTTGCTGTTCCTGTCCCAACTTACAGTTTTGGAGTGATTGACTGGCCCCAAAGTGTGTTGGACAAGAAAACAAGAAGGATGCTTCATGCTCACCAAATGATTTATAAAAATCAGTGCATACCAAGATTATATATTCCCTGTTCCAAAGGAGGGAAGGGCCTCCTTGAAATTGATTACATGTATAGATCTGCAATTGTGGGAATCCACATATCTGCTGACCTCACAAGACCCAAATGTAGTGAAAGTTTTGAAACATGAGAAGAATAAATCTAAGGTGACTTCTCTACTTAATCTAGCAGAAGCATATCGGTGTCAAGCAAGAATGGAAATCAAACCAGAAGTATATTAAAATCAGGCAGCAACTGAGTGATCCAAAAAACAAAAGAAAGAATATAAGATGAAGTATCAGATGAGAAGGCAAGAAATGTGGAAAATGCATAAATAGAGTAGCAAGTATAGAAAACATCTGGAAGAACCTCATGTTGATCAGGAATGAATGCAGGAATGGTTAAGGAGAAGCAAATTCAAACCAAGAGATGAAAGGTTAATACTGGTGTCTCAAGATATGTTACATACACTCTGGTTTACAAAGTCCATTGGACATGTGGGAGAAAGAGACAAATGTAGGCTTTGTAAAACCAAATTGGAAACAGTCACAGACCTCATTGCTGGGTGCGACATATTAATAGCAGAAGGACTGTATACTGAAAAGCATAATAATGTGACAAGGCTTTTGCACTGGGGATTGTGCAAACATTATGGTACTGAAGTGGCTGAAAAACACTGGAAAGATGAGCCACAAAGCATTGTAAAAAATGATGAAGTTTTCATCATATGGGATCATCCATTACCAACAGTTTAAAAGATAGATGCTAGAAAACTGGACATAGTGGTCCAAGAAAAGAAGACAAAAATTGCACTGATCATTGAAATTGCCACACCCACTGACTACTTTGTCTTGCGTACACAGAGAGATGCAAGGTTATAAAATATCAGGATATGCAGGCAGAAATGAGAGCATGTGGAAGAAAGCTACCCAGACAGTTCCAATACTAGTAGGAGCAGCAGGTCTTATAAAAAAGAACCTATATTCATACTTAGATATGTCGCCAATTCATGTAACCCCATACAAATTGCAGGAGGAGTTATTACTGGGCACATTGCGGGTGCTGCGAAGAGCACTTTTGGCTGACATCAAAGACTGAAACAATACTAATTTCATGAACTTTAATTGTACTTTGACTTAGGAATGGGGTCCATTCCATTCATGGTATTAGAAATCCTTGGAGAAATTAAAAGGCTGAGACAATATTCAATTTATAAAGTAGCAGAAAGTATTCTAAGAACTAAGTAAACACGTGAATGGAGAAGGACTTTACCAGAAGAGATGACTGCAAGTAGGGATATAGAAAATAGGCATGAGGGGCTGGAATTTATTGCAGTAAATTGGCAAAATGACCAGGCATTGAGAGCAAATAACTAAAGAGGAAAGGTAATAAAGTGGGATAAGGCAAAGATGATGTGTAGACTGCAGGATAGTGACTGCCTTCATAAACGTGACTGATATAAAAGTATAGGCAAAGAGAAAGTGATACGTAAATCTTAAGTGAAAGACCTGTTCTGGTGGGGTTTTTAGTCAAACCTAGAAGAGAAGCTGCTGTTAAACAAGGGATAATTAGTAGAGTATATAAAATATTGCACAATAATTGTAAGTATCAATCAGAGAAGGTTAGAAAAGATTGGAAGACAGATTGGAAAAGCAATTTAGAAGATATGTATGAATCGCAATTATGCAACAAAGTCCATAAGGTTTAAAGGTTTAGGATCTTTGCTTAGAAGTGTTTTTACAAGTATTTTACACGTCAAGCAGACTTCAAAAGAATTTATCCTCAGGTAGACAGTAAATGTTGGAAGTGTGATCCAGAAGAAAGAGGTAACTGAGAACATGTGTTTTGGGAGTTCAATGAATTGACAGATTTTTGAAAATTTTCTACCAAGTACTGTGTCAGAAATATTGCGTGAGTAAATGGCTGGAACTCTGAATATGATTTTCTGAGCCATGATACAAGATCTGCATTGCCTAGACATAGTAAGGCCTTATTAATTGAAATTATGTTGGCTGTGAAAAAAAGCAAATATTACAAAACTGAAATCAAAGAATAAACCCAATTCATTTGAAGTACTAAATATTATAAAAGAGATAAAATAACCAGAAAGTGGATCTTCACATAAGGGAAGGAGCAAGTTACATAAAAATAAATGGAAATTGTGGGAACAATACATGCAGACTAATGGAGAGGGAGAAATGTTTATGAGTAGGCAGGAATTCAGCAATGTATGTAGTGCTGAAATGATGATGAGTACAGAGAAAAGATATGTAATGTATAACGCATGTACATGGAAACATTTTAATATGGTTTGTTTTCCTTTCTGTTTATGTATGTTTGTCTATGTAAAAAGTACAGTGGAAGAACCAGGAATCCAGGACGTCAGCTGCTGTTAGAAACACTCCATCTTTAATGACAAAAAATATGTTTAAGTGCTTTCATCTTCAAATGGAAGACTTCATCAGAAACATTACATCCTATTACATTCTATTAATCATCCATTTATATAACACACCTAATTAAATGACATCACATAAACAATTAATTATTCAAAATACTTAAAGAAATAAATGGCAAAATAACCACAATGAAAAAAACATTGTATTAAAATACCAATGGCTTATAGGGTCCAGTGCAAAAAGATGTGGTATGTGTCATTATTGCCCGTATATCAATATTGAATCGTCTGTGGTGTTGAATAATATAATGAAGAGTAGACTGCATTTTATTAAGGGTAATTGCAACATAAAAGGGGTTATCTATCTTGCTATATGTAATACATGTAAATATTTCTATGTTGGGAAGACAGAACGTCTCTTAAAAAATAGAATATACGAGCACCTTTATGAAATGAGAAGCTGCAGAAATACCAATGCACTTTACAAACATAGTGTAGTATGTGATGGATTTGATAAATTTGTGTTTGGTATACTAGATATTGTCAGAATTGATATTAGGGGTGGAGATTGGAAACATGTATTGAAAAAGAGGGAAAGCCAGTGGCAGTTTAGGCTGGCTTCTATGTACCCCCCTGGGCTTAATGAAACAGTTTCCATGATTCCCTTTTTAGTAGAAAGATCAAATCATTTGTAGGGTTTTAATAAAATTTATTTATTCATTTATTATTCATATATATACATATATTTTTTATACATATTTTTGATTTTTCAAGTATGTATTTCATTTTAGACAAAAATTCATGGTTTTATTAGCAATCAATTTGTACAATAGTATTTAAAATAATGTGATTTGATTTATTTAAGTACATTTTTTATAAATTATATGTGTGTTTTTCTTTAATTTGTATAAACAACTTTTTAATTTAACACTTTCAGGATATGAGTTTAAAAGTCTGATTTTTTAAAATAGTGAGTGTGTTATTTAAATGTATTTTGCACTGGACCCTATAAGCCATTGGTATTTTAATACAATGTTTTTTTCATTGTGGTTATTTTGCCATTTATTTCTTTAAGTATTTTGAATAATTAATTGTTTATGTGATGTCATTTAATTAGGTGTGTTATATAAATGGATGATTAATAGAATGTAATGTTTCTGATGAAGTCTTCCATTTGAAGATGAAAGCGCTTAAACATATTTTTTGTCATTAAAGATGGAGTGTTTCTAACAGCAACTGGCGTCCTGGATTCCTGGTTCTTCCACTGCACTTTTTCTAGTTATTTGGTATTTTGTATTTGTACTGTATGTTTGTCTATGTCTTTAGTGATAATGCATTACAGATGTTTTTGAGGACTATAGATGAAATATACAACTGAACGAAGTATGGAAATAAGTTAAATATGAAAAGCTAGAGGTGGAATGCAGAAATCCAGGAAGTTATCAAAAGGAAAATGATGTGCAGGAGGAAATGGGAGCTAGAAATGATGCACCATGAAAAGAAGGAATACTGACCGGCAAAGAAAGAGGCTAAAAGAGCAGTTGAAATGGGAAAAAAACAAAAAAAGCATCAGAAAAAAAAAATCTATCAGTTTTTCGAAATTGACTCAGTGTATGGCTCAAGAAGTTGTTTATATTGGTGGAAACCTAAATTAGGAAGCAGGACAGAGGACACAGATAAACAAAGCTGCTGTATGCAGACAATGTGGCACTACATGCAGGCTCCGCCCAGGAACTTCAGTAAGTTAGAGGGTACTGGAATGTAAGAATGAAGGCACACAGAATGAAACTGACTACAGACAAGGCAGTGACCATGGACACAGATAGCAGTAGCCTGAACAAGATGAGAATTAAATAGGAAAATAGTGGAAGAGGTTAGGAGAATCAATTATCTTGTAACTGAGGTTGAAGAGAAGGGAAGTCTGATTGAGGAAATCAAAGCTAGAATCAGATGTGCTGCAGCTAAATGGCAGAAATCAGTATGTAACAGAAGAATGCCAAAGAAAAAGAATTGTATAGTATATAAATCATGGGTGCAATCAGTGCTTCTCTATGCCACAGAAACCTTAGAGGCCAAGGCAAAGCAGCTAAGGAAGCTTGAGGTGATGGAGAGAAAGTGCCTG
The DNA here is from genome assembly GCF_019279795.1 of Protopterus annectens. Taxonomy (NCBI): domain Eukaryota; kingdom Metazoa; phylum Chordata; order Ceratodontiformes; family Protopteridae; genus Protopterus; species Protopterus annectens. The sequence continues at coordinate 146,896,637 of NC_056749.1, read as the reverse complement.
AAATACACACTGTGGGAAACATGAAGAAATAATGACATCAGAGCACAAACCAAAGTGACCCTAGTTTCAAAGGAGGACAGGAACAGATTAGCAATGTTCCATCACAGGGTTAGGAAAGCAGAAGTCAGTTTATTAAAATGGATTTGGGATAGACAGGAGGAAGGCAAAAGGAGATGAGCATGTCCAGTCAAGATATTGATAGAATGCATTGGAAATTATCTGTGACAGTCAGATATGATTGTGGAATAAAATAGGAGAGTACAAATTAATTAGGAGAGGTGGAGACACCTGTCCCTATGGAGGGAAATGGAAAAAAAAAAAGAGTCTGATGACGATGATGATTAGATATCCTCCTTGTTAACAATCAAGAAATCAATATTAATTTAATTAACCAAGCATCAATGAATCTGAACCATGCACCTGAAAGCTTATTATTTATTAATATGGATCATCCTCTAATTGTGTTCCATGTGCTGTTGGGTGCAATGGAATTCCCAATATTGTTTTTGGGGTGGTTCAAACTACTAGATGGAAGAGTAACCTGCTACCCATCAATTCATAATCTACTTCATCATACACTTCATAATTAGTCATTTTGTAAATGTTCTGGCATGTTGCATTAGTCCTCTAGCAATATTCTAAATTACAGAAAATGTCCTCTCAGCAATATGAAAGCCATCAGGTCCCCCACAGCAATACAACCTGCTTACCTCATTCTACAAGCGTGCTTTTAATTTCCCTGTACTAAATCCTCTCTCTTGATTCACTAGAATGCTGAGCAGGGAAGATGCAAGGGGCCTGAACTGCATTCTGACCCAGGTGATATTCCATCAGGAACTGGCTGTCATTCTTTACCTCTATCTGGCCCATGTTCTCTTGATGGACACCTGGATCCTCCTCTACTTGATTTCACTGCCCCCTTTCCCCTGGGATAACCTGCTGTTCTCTTGCCTGATTGGTAGGGATGACAAGGAGAACGTATTCTGGTCCTATCCTTTTCTTTGGCCTGTGCTCTTCCATTCACCCAAGACACAGAGTTATACATGCTATGATTTCAGAACAAGTACTTGCAATTGCTGGAAACTTGCACTTTAAGTATAACATATTGTTTAACATCTTCAGACATAATTCAAGTTTAGAAATGTAGATAAAACAACTTCCCCAAGGGCAAATAGCTATCCCAGAAAACTCTTTAAGTGGCTGATTATACATAATAATTGAGTCCACTTTATATCCCAAATAACAAGACAAATACATTTTTGTCACAGCAAGGCAAGCAAATCTTAGATCAGAATATTGACTTCTGTTTCAGTACCAGCTAATCTTCTGCTACAAACTTGAACACCTCAAGAAGGCACACCTCCCATTCCATTAAGAGCAAATGGCAGATGTTTATCTCTCTGACTTTTTAAGGGTTTGTTTCGTAGCCCCTAGTCTGGTCATGTCTGAGGTGTACCCAATCAGATATGAATGTCTCAAAAATTAACCAGATGAGTACCTCAGGTAACGTGCTGATAGTTTGAGGGCATTGCGTTCAGGCCTAGAGGCCAACTTGGATACAGATTGCAATACAACTATCTCAAAAGTAGATATACTAACTCATTTGACAAATCTGATTTTAACATGTACTTAAGGAGTATGATTTCCAAATAAATTAGATGAGTTGGTTTCCCACAATATTGATAATGACTGAGATAGGTATATAGGGGGGACTGGTTGATGACACAGGTGTTAGGGCAGGAGGGTGTGGCAATTCTGTTAACTCCTTGTATATCACTTGTGGTGAAGGAGAAGATTTGGAAAGGGGAGTTTGTAAATATTTTTGAATTGATTGATGCAAAAGGGGTACAACATTTAATGGAGGCTGAGATGGCGATTGGGAAGGACTTTTTGGAAACATTGGGCTGTAGGTGTGTGGGTAAGTTTCTGCAAAAGACATGGGAAAATTGGGTACTGGGCATTATATATTATATGACAGTGTGGTTGGAGAGGGATATTCTTTGTCCCTCCATTACTAGCATATTTTTTGACCATATGGGTAGCACAAAGTTATGGCCGGTTAATGCGTGGCTTTGGCATAATCAAAAGTTTTGTAAAAGGAAGGCAGTTGACAAATCTATGCGTTGGGAAGTCAGACATCCAGATATTTGGTTGTTGACCATGATGGACAGCTTTGGGGGGTAGTAGGGTGAGTAGGCCAGCAGAGGGGCCGTGGGGGTCTCTTGGGCATTTAATGTGGGGAGATGTTTCGTGGATGGGTTGCAGGTTTTCCCATGTTTGTTCTAAGTGCATGGGTACACATGCAGCGACACAATGTGGTAGAGGCGAAAGTCAGTTTCGGGGCTAGGCATCTTATATTTTAAAGCAGAGAGGTTGGAGTGGTCCTCCCATGGGTCTACAAGGGGCACATAATAGGGGCAATTTTCATGGCCAAAGGAGTTGGTCTTTTCGAGGAATTAGGGGGTGCCCTGACAACTCATTCACCTATTAAGGTACAGGTTTTGAGGGAGTGACTGGTGAACTATGCTCTGCCAGCAGTGGCTGGGGTATTGGTTGAGGGTTTTTCAAGGGGCTTTTCATTTAAGTCTACTTTGGTGGGGGATGGTAAGGTGGGAAAAAATTTGAAGTCAGTACGGGGGAGGGAGGAGCTCCTGAGAGCATTGATTGACAAGGAATGTTGGGCAGGTAGATTGCTGGATCCATTTGATTGTTCACCATTTGACCAGTTTAAGGTGTCACCTTTGGGTTTGGTGCCCAAGAAGAGGCCAAGTGAGTTTTGTTTAATTAATCATTTATCTTATCCTAAAGTCAATTCTGTGAATGAATTCATCCCGGGGGAGGAAGTTAGAGTGGTGTATGCTTCTCTTGACGATGCGGCCTGGATCATTAGAAGTTTTGAGGATCCTCGGTTGGTTAAAGTAGATAATGAGTCGGCTTTTCACCTTCTTCTGGGGCTGAAAGAGGATTGACCCTTACTGGCCATGGTTGTGAGGGACAGTTTCTATTATGATGCAGCCATGACTATGAGGTGTGCAGTGGTCTGTACTACCTTTGAAAACTTTAGCAAGACTTTACATTGGATATGGCAACAGAGAGTGAAAGGGCAGAGAGAAGTAAATTACTTAGATGGCTTTTTGCTAGTGGGAGAGAGGGCACACAGGTAGCGATGCATGCGTTTTTGGAGATGTGTGAGGAATTGGCTAAACATAAACTGGAGAGTCCAGCAAAAGTGTTAGACTTCTTGGGTTTGAATTTGGTTGCAGGCAAAGGTTTATTTAGCTTACTGGGGGAAAAGGTGGTGTGGCTACATGAAAAAATCATGTTGGTACTGTGCAAGAGCAAGGTTCAGGTGGGAGATGTTATGAAGATATTAGGGTTAATGAATTTTGCTTGCCGGGCAGTTCATCCTGGATGTACATTTTGTAGGTTATGGCATTTCTGTTGAAAGGAAGGAAGAGTAAGCACCATAGGGTAAGGGTTAGTAAATTAGCACGGGAAAATTCAACATTGTGGTCGCGATTTTTGCATCAGTTTAAAGGGATCACATTTTGGTAGGTCAAAGGGATTTACATTTGTTTGTAGATGCAGCTGAGGTGGTTGGGTATGGGAGCATATTTTGCAGGGAAATGGTTCTCGGTACCATGGCCTTCTCATTGGACTAAAGCATGGAAAAGGGATGTTGCCTTCTTGGAGCTTATACCTATTTGGGCTGCATCAGTGGTATGGCAGGAGCATTTGAGGAGTAGGAGAGTAGTGTTTAATTCAGACAACATTGCAGTGGTGAAGGTGTTACATGTTAGGATGGCCAAATCAGAGTGATTATTGTTAGTTCTTCGTAAGTTAGAGTTGCAGAGATTGTTGATTAACTTTTCTTTTACAGGGGTGTATGTATCAGGGGGAGAGAATGAGATAGCTGACAGCCTGTCTCATTTTCAGTTTTACAGGTTTTAGCAGTTGGCTCCATCAGCAGCAAAGGACACCAGTGTGATATCAGACGAGATTGGGCAGGAGTGATCAGCGGGTTGGTGCAGCAGTCATGGGCGGTATCTACAAAAAAAGCTTGTGGTAGGGCTGTGTTTGATTTTGATAACTTTGTGAGGCAGTTGCCAGAAGATGAGTGCATGTGGTTGGAATGTTTATTGCCACGTTATTTAGCTTTGTTGAGTAAACAAGTTTAGGCAGTACGGTCGGTAAGGATGGTTCTTGCAGCAATTGGGGTATTTGCTTGGTCAGCTAGATTAGTGGATTGGACCAAGTCGTGGACAGTGGGGTGAGTTTTGAAAGGTTGGGGGTAGAGTGGAAGGCCCTTCAAGTGATAGGAGGTGGCCGGTGACCATGGGGATTTTAAAAATGTTGCTGAAGGGTTTAAGCAGGGTGTGTGGTAGTTCGGAAGAATATGTGTCGTGGGGTGCAGCTAGTGTATGGATGTACTGAGGTGCTTAGTTGCTTGGTTCATTGGTATGGGATGATGTGCTTATATTGCCAAGGGCATTGCACATTAGACTTAGATCATCGAAAATGGATCAAGAACAGACAGGGACATCTGTAGTTCTGGAGTAATGTAGGTCAGCATGGATGTGTCCAGTGGCTTGGGGAAAGCGGCTGTGGGCTGCTCAGGAGGGCACTACGCAAGGATTAGTTTTTACATCAGTAGGTGGTAGACCGCTGATGGGTGAGCAATTGATCTGATTATGAGAAGAGCTCTTCTCAGCACGAGTTTGGAGGGGGATATGTTTTCTTCTCATTCTTTTAGGATGGGTAGGGCATCTGGCCTAGCTGAGGGAGGTAGTTTGATTGAAGTCATTTTACTGGGTGGTGAGGTGGTCAGCTAATGCATTTTTGACTTATATTGGATAAGTGATGCAGTTATTCTGGTTAATATTTTTTTTTCTTCCCTAGGGGACAGGATCTTTATTTTAGGTCACTCATGCATGTACTGGGCAGCTAGGTGGGCTGCGGTTAGAAGTAATGGCATGAATTTGGGCTTGCAACACTTCAGACTGAAGATTACCTGGCATGATATTAGAGGTTTGAGGTGGAGCCGGTTACTCCAGATATTTACTATGTTAAGTCAGTGGGGATTGCCACAAATTTTGGTGATTCACTTAGGGGGAATGATATGGGTAAGATTCCAAAGAAGCAGGTAGTTTATAGCATTAAGAAAGCTTTATCCTTCAGTTTCTTTGGTTTGGTCTGAAATTATCTCCAGGTTAGTTTGGAGGGAGGCTAATAATTTTTCGGCAATTGAGAGGGCTAGGAGGTATATTAATTGTATGTTAGCTAAACAGTTGAAGGGGATAGGGGTGAGTACTATCAGGCATGTTGAGTTTGAGGATAGGGCTTGCATGTGGTACCGGACTAATGGGTTCATCTTAACGAATTTGGACTGGATTTGTTTAATTTAAATTTGGGGTTATTTTTAGAGGAGTTAGTGGGGTTATGGGGTGAGGGGGAACAGCCCCTTTGGGGCTGATGGGCGGAGAAGAGGGACAGGCTTACCTCTCTTCTGTTCCCCCTCTGGTTGATAGTTGGTGGAAGGATTTGAGGTGGAAAAAACTTGATGGTGGAGATGTTTGAATTGATGGTTTAGTCTGGTGATGTAATAATGAACTTGAGCTGGAACACTGCCTTTTTAGTGCCATGATAAGTGAGTAAGTGGGGGACGCTGCTTATCCAAGGTTGAGTGGGTACGCTGCCCTTATTGGCTATGCATTTTGTGTTCTTTTACAACATGTTCCATTTACAAGGATTGATTTGTTATTGTGTTCAATAAAGTTTCATGTTTAATGCATTATTGTATGTAATAAAGGTCGTCAAAGGTCTTTGGATGACGTGAGTTTTATTAAAGTGGGACGTGAAAAATGATGGGCAACAGAGAAGAAAGATATGAAATAAATAAAACAAATGATGTGTAGATAACTAAAATGTAAAGCAAGAAAATAAATGGACAACTGTAAGTCACCAGACTTGAAGTGTTCATTCACACCAAGTTTAATATATCACTTCTCCTTGTGTACATGAAATCATTTGATTGAAATTGTTAGAAAATACTAAATTTAAAACAGTGTAAGAAACTTCTCTGTGTGGAAGATTTTCAGTCCATATATCTCTAGTTAATCACTGTATATAATTCAGATCAAACAATAGTAGTAGAAGTAGCGAACATAAACCCGTCTTAAGTCAAAACAAAACAAAACAAAAAATAATAATAGAAAATATATAATTGTACAGCATTACTAAGTATTTGAAAGTAATCCAAGCAAGGCAGACAGTCTGTTTCCAGTCGTAAATCCTTTATTAAGTACACAGACTGGAAACAGACTGCCTGCCTTGCATGGATTACTTTCGAATACTTAGTAATGCTGGACAATTATATATTTTCTATTATTATTTTTTGTTTTGTTTTTACTTAAGATGAGTTTAAGTTCGCTACATCTACTACTATTGTTTGATCTGATTAACATACAGTGATTAATTAGAGATATATTGACTGAAAATCTTCCACGCAGAGAAGTTTCTTACACTGTTTTGTTTTTGGACCCACTACACTTGTTTCGTGGGTTGGTTTGAGACTTTGGGGATACCACGGACATTACTTGTTTAATATACTAAATTTAGAAACTCAGCATCAAAGTGGAAGTTACAAGTGCATATTTTTCGTCCATATGCAAGTAATTAAAGACCCCAAGCAGAGTTGTCAGTTTCTTACTTAAAGATGGATGTCAGGGTAGCAACGGTGCACTAATTATCTTCTTCAAAGACAAAGATGTCGACCATCATAGCTTCTTTATCCAGAAAGGTGAACCTGCACAATGTACACTTGTGAACAAGCACAGTCATGTCTCCAAAAAGATGAAGGAGGCTTGTGACATTCAAATTTTGTGAAGTCAGGAAGAACAACTTTAAAAGAATGATAAGCTTCAATCATTACTAGTTTTCATATTGAAAGAAGTATTTTAATTCATCCTTTTATTTTTTACTCATGACAAGCTTCAATCATTGCTAGTTTTATATTGAAAGATGAAAGTATTTTAATTCATCCTTTTATTTTTCACTCAGGTGTTCATATTTGTGAAGAATCCAGTTAAAGAACAAGTCTGCTTTCCACTGTGTGTGTGTGTGTGTGTGTGTGTGTGTGTGTGTGTGTGTGTGTGTGTATATATATATATATATATATGTATATTACACAGAGAAAGAGTAAGTTGACCAAAAATTTGGTAATCCCTGTTGGAATGGATGTGTAAGCCCCATAACCTGACTTGTGATCTGTCGCTTATCCATTGCTTTACCCATTAACTTATGTATGAATTGACAGTCAATGCTTTTAACTGTTAAATTATTCCCTGATATAGTCATTTAGAAAGCAAATGAACTATTTAATAATGTATACCTGTAGCTAAAATCAATATATTTAAGTCCATCAGTATTTTCAGTCATCATTTTAAAATGCTATCTAAGTAAAACACATTGTGCAATTCAATAGCCTTTGTCATACACAGGCTCTGAATGCACTCAAGTATGGCCATTGCCTTACAGTCTCTGTTAGTGTAACACAAAAAAAATCCATGCAGCAAACTCATTTTATTTATTTATTTATTTTATTTTATTTTACATTTGATTACCGGGAAAGCCTGACTGGACACAGGTCCATTTTCAGCGGAGACACGGGGAGAAAAGTTCCAATAAAGTACATTACAGAGGTAACAAATTAACAAGCTATAATTACAAAATACACAAACTTTCTATTAACTAGTATTGACATTATAAATATAGCAGAAATTCATTTTACAGTGTTTAATACAGTGGGTATCAAAACATATGTGTAGAAAAACATTGGTTAATGATAACATGCTTCAATCTTTTGAGTTATGATGTATGTATTCCTTTTTATATAATATGCAGTTTGCATGGATTATCTGTAAAGGTTCGACATATTTTGAAAAAGGAAAATTAAAGCATAATGTATGGATGAATAAAGAAGCAGTCAGAATATGATGCAAGCCTGCTCCATCAGTTTTAACACAGTTTATGTAACTAATCATGCCACAGTTTTTTTAATAAAGTAGGCAATGAATGCACAACAACATGAAACATTATCCTACAGATGGATGTGGGTTTCCCCATAAAAGAGGCATAAAAATACATGAGCAGTTGTTTTCTTAAAGATGGTCACTACTTTGTTTGTGCACTTTGAAAATGTGCTACAAACAAATCCCTTGCACAATCCTTTAAGACACAGAACCATTTAGTTATGACTAATTTTCTCAGTGGGAAATAACAGGGAAGTCTCTTGTCATGCCATTGTGTGGAATTCAATATAAATGTTCAGACTTGCATATTTACTGTTATGATGATGGCATAAAGATAAATAGTGCAGCGTATGCATTCGCAAAAATAAATGTCTGATGCTGACAAGAGCAAAATGCAGATTACAGTTATTAATTCAGTCAAAAACAGAATGTCTAAATAATTTCTGATACGAATTTACATTCAGATTATTCATTATAACAATGATACCATAAGCACTGCACCCACAAAAACAAACATCTCAGTTACATGAAGCTTGACCACAGACTGCAGTACACAGGAAGGGTATTTCACCCAGCATTAGCTATTCACTGAGCTACAGGAAATCATGAGCGACATGACAAGTGAGAATTCATTCACTAAATTTAAGGAAAGCACCTGTTTCCTTCAGTAATGATCAGCAGTGCCAATGCAACACAACTAAATAGTTATATTTAAACATACAGGAAACTAATACCATGCCATAAATGATACATGAAATGCAACTGAAACCTTCCTGTTTTCCATTATTAGCACCTTGTTTATGACTTCTGATATAATCACAGTTAGTGTTTCAACACCTGAACATTGCCCAGGCTGCTCAAGAAATGTCAAAACCCATTGGATGTCAGGCATGAATAAGATTGGGTTGAGTACGCATCAATGAAGCAACAGCCTGACAGCTGTATATGCAGCGTGCAGACGTGTAAGGGACATTGACATTTCTAATCATTTCAAAATGTACCTAATCCTATAATCCAAGGAACAATCAACTACGATAGCACAGTGCAAGTAAACTGTGCAATGCTCTTTATATTTGTTAATACTTGAAAATGTATTTTTTCTCTTTTTTTATCCCATTTGCTCAAACAGTAAAGGATCAAATATACATTTTATAATTAGATGATACATTATTGTATGTTGCAATTTGAAATTAGTACATTGTTTTACTACCGGTACACATCTTTTTGTCGTTTGCCAGAAATGCACTGCAGGACTTCATATACAATTATCACATGCAAAGCAGAAATTGCAAGCAGTAATATTCAATGTGCACTGTTAATAAAGCTTAAATCTTTTCACAATGCTTTTCACTCATTTGACTTTTTTAGTAATCAAACGTCATTGCAATAAAATAATGTAATACATAATTCAAAGTTTTTACACATATAGCAAATGTTACTCCTCTGACTTGGAAGTTTCATATTGCATTATAAAGTTGTGGAACTTGTGGTAAAACTAATTATTGAACAATACAGCGTCTTATGTATACATATTATTCATATAAATATTCAATTCTATTTGTTTTCATGGGCTTCAGTGGAGGATGGTTGACAAGTTGAAAACTACTTTGTTGTTTTTAACCCAATTTATACTTAAATCTAGACGGTCAACTATTTTAGAACATTAAGACCAGTGCTCTAACCCATGCACTATAGAGCCACATTAGCATGTAAAGTGATTATTAAACCATCACAGGGCAATTATACAACATTGCAAGAAAAGTGGAACTCAAGCAGTGCATGCCAGTAAAGGTCTGCCAACAGCACTAAGAATGTTGAGACAGCAGACACCCATTCAACAACAAAATAGGGAGGCTATGCCCAACACATAATTCAATGAGAACCACTGCTACACATACAATTTTGCCATTTCTTGTTATACAAACAGCAGTAACAGTACAAGCTTTTCATGTGCAACTAACAAAGCTCCAGGATTGCAAACAGTACTCAAAGTATGACCTGTCCAGGGCACTGAAGAGTGGAGCCATTACCTCTTAACTTCTGGAATCTAGCCCCCTGCAGGTACATAGCAGCATTCTGATTTCTACCGTCACTGTCATCTTAGTACATTCTGGGCTGTCCATATCAGGTGTAATTATCACATAAAGAATACTTTCTTGCTCTGCTGAAATCCGTTTCACTACCTTTCTGCCCTTGTCTCCTCCTTGCTGGCAATTTTGTGTCTGTAACTTATTCTTACACTTCTCCTTGCTTTCTGCCTCTAGATGTGCCTGTGATCTACTGTCAATCTCTTCCCATGTCCTCCTCCTCTTTCTACTCGTAACATTTCTCACCCTACCACTCTTCTTCTCACAATCTATCTTCTTTTTTTTTGCCTGACTACCCAGACCACTAAATTATGTCCCTTTCTCATATACTACCATTAAGGCCTCCTTCTACAGATTTCACATGCTATTCAACCTCAAGGACCTTAGAACAAAACAGCATCTTCAAACCGTGAGCACCTAACTTGTCAACTGCTGTTCTCGTCATACCCCATTTTTGGAATCCTCCCATGCTCATTTATTTGATTTAATTTTTTATGTAGATATATTTTTTAATATAACTAGCTTCTTCTGTCTCAAGACCTATTAAGAACATTATACAAAAAGAAGAAAAGGGACAGCAATCCAACACTTTAATCACACAATTAAAATAAATTAAAATTGAACAAATGATACACAAGAACAAAATGTTTTCCTCTGTGTGTCAAGACTTCATCAAAGTTAATAAAGTCATTAAAAACAAATGTTTAAATATTAGGAACCCACTAATAAAAAAAACAACATGGATAAAAATATATAAAATATATATTAAATTATATTTTTGGAAAGGCTCACCCAAACTCTGCTATAGTTTGCTGTGAGGGAAAAGTTAGTTTGCTTTTTATTTGTTGCATTCTGTATTACTTTATTGGGGCGGCCATGGTGGTGCAGCAGTTAGCATTGTCAACTCACAGCAAGAGGTTCCCTGGTTTGATCCTCGGCTGGGGTGCCTTCTGTGCGGAGTCTGCATGTCCTCCCTGTGGTTGCTTGGGTTTCCTCCGGGTACTCCGGTTTCCTCCCACATCCCAAAGACATGCTGTAGGTGGATTGGACACTCTAAATTGGCCCTAGGTGTGAGTTCATGTGTGTGCCTTCTGTGGAAGGTTGGGTGCCGGGCTGGCAATTCGACACTGTAAAACTCCACTGCCAATCATGAGCCGACATGTGATCCGCTGTGGCAACCCCTAACCGGGAAAAGCCAAAAGAAGAAGATTCTGTATTACTTTATTGCCTTTTTCTCTTTTGTATACTGTGATTTATTTTCTTTACACTGTGTATTACTTGTATTCTGCTTTTAACTGCTTATTAAAACTTTGAAAAGAGATCACAGCTCTGTTTCTTGTGAGACATACAGAATTTTTTCCCACCCTCCTATCCAGTTAGTGTTGTGTTCTTAAACACCATTGTGTTTCTAGTTGCCTGCCCCTTATGTTAATTTGACCACATATCTCATTTCCTCTCTGCTTTTACTGACTGGTATGACTAAGCACAAAATTAGCATTTTGTGAAATCACTCCCCTTCAACTATTTAAATTTATTGACCACCCTACTGTATTCCATAGTACCAGAATACAAAAGTGACCACCCATAGTACCAGAATACAAAAGTGACCAATCCCTTTCAATCTATCTTGCGGTTTTAAAAATAGTGACTCTCCACTAAAACTTAACTTTTTAGACAGGTAAAACTTAAGTTACCTACTTTCACATCTAACTCCTCTAGTGCACACTGCAGTGTTTAGGATAAACCATTTTTTTTTATTTTACCTTACCTATTACCTGTGCCTTAAAGTCTGCTCTTCAAATTTCCCCTTAGATCTTGCTAGCTTTCCTCTCTGAGCCTGCAAATCAGACCTCTAAACCCAGTACTTGATCAGAACCTCTTGCAGCTGTTATTGTAAGCATACCGACTGCTACTAGCACTAAATGCCATCGATAAAGGAAACAAAAACAGCTTCAGTACCTAAAAGGAAGCAAAACAGCTCCAGTACTTAAATAACTAAGCACCTATCCAGGCATGTCTAAAGGTCAGTTTCCTATGCTTTCTCCTATTAACCTGATGAACCTGGGCATCATGAGGCAACAATGTAGCAATTGCCTCATGTACACAGACAACCCTCTCCTCCTACCTCCAAATACATCCACTTGTGAGAGATGCACATACATAGCCAAACTAGAGGCCACACTCTCTCATACCAAGACTGGGCTAGCCACTCAAGAGGAGAAGGTTAACACATATTGTCACTCCGCATAGAACACATAGCTCCCCTGATCACACAACACTGCACCTCTCACATAGTAACACAAAACACACACACACTTTCACAGAGGCTCTCAATAAAAAATCTACCCAATCAAGAAAGACCTCCAAGGCAGATACCCAAGCAACCATCTCATCCATGCACAGCCCCCAAGACACATAGCCCACACAAACAGTGTGCCGCTCAGCCTAAGGCCTTACGCAAAACATTTTACCCAATACACTAGTCATGGGTGACTCAATAGTAAGGCACACTGACATGCCACTCACTAGGTTGAATAAGGAGAAAGTTTCAGTCAGCTGCCTGTCGGGTGCCAGGATCTGCCACATAACGCATGCACTTGGGTCCCTCCACAACAAGTACAAATATAACTCTGTCATTCTCCATGTTGGTGTGAATGACCTAAGATTTACCTCCCTGGACTACATGAAAAGAGACATGGAGGAGCTCTCAGATCTTGTAGCCCAGGCAGGTATGACCCTAGCCCTGAGTAGCATCCTACCATGGCCTAGAATGATACCACAGTGTTCTTCTTCTTTCGGCTTTTCCCAGTTTGGGGTTGCCACAGCAGATCACATGTCTGCTCATGATTGGCAGTGGAGTTTTTACAGTGTCGAGTTGCCAGCCCGGTGCCCAACCTTCCACAGAAGGCACACACATGCACACACTCACACCTAGGGCCAATTTAGAGTGTCCAATCCACCTACAGCATATCTTTGGGGTGTGGGAGGAAACTGGAGTACCAGGAGGAAACCCACATGACCACAGAGAGGACATGCAGACTCCGCACAGAAGGCACCCCAGCCAAGAATCAAACTGGAGAACCTCTTGCTGTGAATGGGACAATGCTAACCGCTGCACCACAGCGGCTGCCCAGAATACAAGCAGAAAATGATTGACTTCAACAATTGGCTAAGTTTCTGGTGTCATTCAAAGGGGATCCAGTAGCTGCTGCCTGGGATGACATGATAGACAGACCTCGATGCTTTGCCAGAGATGGCTTGCATTTGTCACCCCTGGGATTCCGGATACTGGCAAAGACTCTTGCCACCCCTATAGGGCCTTTTTAAGCAATGCCCTGAAGACAAATTTACCACCATAACAACTGCAAGCAAATGCAACCTGAGGGTTATGCTACTCAAAATGCACTCACTCTAGTCATTCCTAAAACTGGAGAACATCAACCTCTGTACAGTAACAGAGACCTGGTTCAAGGCTCCAGATAGCACCCCAGCACTACCAGGCTACATTGCATATCACACCTTTTGGCCCCAAATCTGGACCTAAGCCCTAAAGAAGGTGTGGCCCAATGCCCCAAAGGTGGTGGTGTATCCATCTTCATAAAAGATACACACACCTCCAGACTAGTTGCCCAACATAATGCATCAGAGATACTACAGGTACAACTAACACTAGATAAAACTGCAATCCAGTTTGTAGCCTGCTATAGATCCCCCACAATGTCCCAAGATTCCCACTACACATTCCTGAACACTCTGGAAAGCACTAAGGTTCAACCTAATACCATTATACTGGGAGACTTTAACTACCCCTCCATTAGCTGAGAAAATTACTCCTGTTCCAACTCATTCGCCCAATGTTTTCTGGAATTCATTAATTCCAGCACCTTGGACCAACTCATTCTCACCCCTACCAGAGGTAGATACATTCTCGACCTGGTCATTACAAACATGGGGGACCGATGCTCTACACCAGTAATCAATTCCTCCCTGGTTAGATCTGACCACAAGTTAATCACAGTCAATATCCACATCCCACCTTCACCCCCTCCTGAAGCAAATCACAGTGAAGAACTTCTCCAAAGCCAATTTCGAGCTTCTAAAGACAAAAGTGTCAAACTTTACATCATCCATGCAAGTGGGGAATGGGTGTTTGGCTGCTGAATCATACACCAAGGTGCTGTATAAGCATTTACACACGTGCATGGATCAAGCCATACCAAACAGAACCAAGATCCTGTCCTCCAAAAAAAAAGGAAGCTGGTCTGGTGGTCCCCTGACATTAACAAACTCTACAACAGAAGGAAAAAACTGTTACAGAAAAGGGTAAAGTCCCAAGACTGGAAAAATTCCCTTGTAAGTCTCAGCAAAAAACTGAGATCCCTCATCAAATCCTCCAAAGCTAGGTATGAAATCAAAATTGTACAGATGCTAAAGATAACCTCAAGACATTCTTTAGTTATGTCAAGAATCTGCAGAACAATAAACAGATGTGCTCTGAGCTAATCTGAACCAACAGATATTGCCAATATCTTTGCTGACAGGTTTACTGCAAACTTTACCCCCCCTTCACCTCCTAAAGGGCCCATCCCAATACCCGAGGAATGCCAAATCCCTAATATCATGGCTGCACAGGTAGAAGCCGCACTATCCACAGCCAAAAATACAGCTTTCATGGGACCTGATAATATACCTGGCTGTATTCTACATGAATTACAAAGGGAACTGGCACCACACCTGAGAGGCTTGTTCAACCACAGCCTCACTTCAGGCTTTGTTCCCACCGAATGACACACCACTACAGTCATTCTACTCCACAAAGGGGGAGCGAATCCTGACCCTGGAAACTACTGCCCCATCAGCCTGATGAGCCTGATCTATAAGGCCATGGAACACATCATTATGGACCTCATAAATAGGGATATAGGGAACCGTCAAACCCTGGACTCCTCACTGTTTGGATTTGTGAAGGGCAGATGATGTCTGCTCAACCTGATAGACTTCTTTGAATCTGTCAACAGAGCGGTCGATGAAAGCAAGGTAGTCCATACAGCCTACCTCGATCTAGTCAAGGCTATCAACACCATCCCCCACTCAGGGATCATTGACAGGCTTACTGACCTAGGCATAAACCCCTACGTCATAAGATTGGTTGCCAACTGGCTCATGGACAGAACCCACACAGTGAAAGTAGCAGACTTCAAATCCAACTACCGGGCAGTTACAAGTGGAGTGCCACAGGGATCTGTCCTGGGTCCTCTCCTGTTTGGTATCTACTTCTCTGAACACCAAGGGACTTTGGTTAACCAAATTTGTGGATGACTGCAAACTGGGAGCTATTACTGACTCTCAAGCTGATGTAGACATCCTACAAAAAGGCCTCACAGAAACCAATGAATGGTGCCAGAACCATGGTCTTAAGCTCAATTCTAAAAAGGGCATCGTCATCCCCTTCAGGAAAAACATGGTGCCCATGAACAACCATATCAATGGTAGCCCACTCAACTCCCAAATAGTGATAAGAGATCTAGGGACACACGTATATAGCAACCTCTCCTTCGACAACCATGTTGCCACTGTAGTTAGAAAGTCCTTCTATGTGGCACACCTCATTACAAAAGGTCTCTCATCCAGGAAGAAAGAAGTCATAATCCCTCACTACTCATCTCTCATTAGACCCATTATTGAGTACAATGCCATATTTGGCATGTATCGCATTAGACACCTACAACAACTGGAGAGGCCACAAAAATTCCTCACAAAGAGGATCATAGGACTCAAACATATGCCCTATACAGAAAGACTCAAAAAACTCCAGCTTTACTCAGTTTCATATCACCTACCTAGAGGCAATCTCTGCTTGGCATACAAAGCCATGTCTGACCCAGTGTTTCTAGACATGCTTCATCTGAAAAAGTCTCAATCCCTCCGCATCACACACTCCAAAGACCTCAGCCTCATCACCACAATAAACAGAACCTGCTGTAGGGACAGGTTCCTAATCCAGACACTTCCCATACTCTAGAATAGACTCCCCATTCATGTCAAGCAGAGCACTTCACTAGCCCTCTTCAAGAAAAATCTTGACGAGTGGATGGGTAACAGGAAATTCACCTCGGGATCACTTCAACAGCCTTTCGCGATAGGGGCACAGGAACCTAATGTCTGGCAACAGGACAAATGGGAATATTCTTGGGCTAGGCTTGTGATGGCTCTAGGGCCATTAGCCTAATACTCACCTATGAACCTATATGCATATACACATTTAGTAAATATAAAAATGTGCTGGTAAATGCAACTGTAATACACCTTTTGTTGTATAGCAGGCTTCCTGCATGTCCTGTAACTGTTTTTATGTGAGTAAAACAAATAGGAAGCTTAAAGAAAGGTTTTGCAAACACCTTTATGATATTACGAAAAGAAAGGTCACAAATGCATTGTATAGACATAGCATAATTTGTCCTAATTTTAAGAAAATTTGTTTTCTTTCTTATTGACAGTGTGATGGTGGAACCATTTACAGGTAACTCGGAATTACTGTTAGAATTTCAGGAATTGGCTTGGCATCTAAGGCTCAATGCCTCAGTACTGCTTGGTATTAATGATACCACGTCTTTAGCGCGTTTATTGAAGAACAGAGTACGGTGTCTCTGACCCTTGTATGCCCCATATGGGTGCATATGTTTTATATATATATATATATATATATATATATATACCCACACGCACACATGGTTTACTATTAAAAGTTTGACTTATACAATGCAAACCTATCATTTTAACAAATCATATTGCCGATCGTGACATGGAAAATATGTTTAGAATGTCGAATGTAGGTGTTTTTGTGAAAATTTAGAATTTGAATTTCATGCAAATATCCCCATTTCCGACTATGTTAGTATGACATTCATGTGTTCGATTACGCATTACCGATCCAAAATGCAATAATAGTACACTCTGTGATAAACTGTGAAGGTTTCAGGACACAGATGCATTCCCGTATGTCCAAAACCAAAGTTTACATAAAAAACACCACCTCCGTGAGCAATAACAAATCAGAACACCTTCAATAAATAATCCAGTCATTGTGCCCATTGTGCACACATCCAGATACCATGTAGAAGCATAAATAAGTCAGCAGTAGGTGTAATAACACTGCAAAGTATTTCCTTGCTACATTTTAAAACAGCAATGCATAGCAACTAGTTTAGCCAGTCCCCGTGAGGTCATTTCATCCCTGCGCATTAACAGTCGCATAAAGTGACTCTCCTTATCATGTAATCCACACCTTTTAGGTGAGGGTGGAACACAAGATAGTAAGCAACTTTAAACATCTTCTAAATGATTTTGTTTCAAGCGTATGGCATGCAGTACATCCAACATGTATAACTATTTTCTACCTAGCAGACTCCTTAACCTGCAGTGCCATCCCTCCACTGTATTCTGACTACAAGGATAGCCACATAAGCAGGTGTCTCAATGATTCCAGAATGACACTTTGAATAACAGAGGTAGTCTCTCACAGGTAGCATGCCTGATGCCATACCACCTTGGTTTGCCTACAATGTAACTGTTTTTAAAGAAATCACATAGTTTCCCAGAGTCAGGCTTTTTAGCTAAATGTATTCCAAGGTAGATGGCACCAACTCTGGTGTTACAAATGTTAAAGCAGGAATCTGCTTGCATAGCAGTGCAAATTGGGTATCAGTGCCGAATAAGGATGCCAACCTCAGCTTTTGTATTTGGCACCAAACCAGCTGACATAGATGGAACCAACAACCCTTAGGCCTACTGTCTGGAAATTTCCTAGATATACAATTGGCAGCACCTTTCTCAAAATCACTTAAAATCATCTGAGGTTTTAATACTAGCTGTAATTCCGAGCAGAGGTGGATCACTGCCTTCCAAAATTGCTCATAGCACTCAGTCTTTGAAGGTAAAACGTCATATACTACTGAGATAACCATGCCTTTGGATGTACCTGTGAGACTGCAATGGATGGAATATACCTGTCTGCACTCTTGTGTGCTTATGGGGAAAGTGCCATCTACCAATATAAATTCAGATGCACAAAGCATCCTCAGATTTCCCTCTATTGTGAGTATAACAGTACTGGTGGAATTGCTACTAATGTGTGTGTGATGAACAATAAATGTTCCATTTTTTATGGGGAGCATGTCAGACATCAGCTGGGTTAGGGACTCCAGCCTACACATATTTGTTGTCCTATTCTTGTGTCTTATCCTATGCACAGTTTGCTTGAGAGCATCTGTATTAGGTAAGCTAGTAACTACATCAGTAGAAGTACCTGCCATGACTTCGCTAACTATTTTACATGGGTCTTCCAACGTTTGCTCAGCTCGTCTTTGAAAAGCCTCACGTACCTTCCTCTCTTCATGTTGTAAAATGTCAGGCCCATGAAAATGAGGAATGCTCTTTTCAAGGTTTTCACCCTCAACTTCCTCTTCTGTGACACAACATCCCTTAAATATTTCACTGTTCTTCTTTATGCAACACCAGTATCTTCTACTATCGGTAGATTTCTCCAGATAATATTGGTAGCCAGCCACACAAAGCATTTTACTGCCTTTCTGGAACATTACAGTACTATATACTGTACCAATTGTACCTGGACTGTCAGTTGCAGTAGCAAAATAGACATCCTTTCTACACACACCCCTGGAACAAACAGTAGCAATTAATGCAATTTGCACTTCACATAACTCCATTACAGTATGTCACTTCAAATCTTTCCATAACAATGTCTTCCATGGACAGAATAATACCTCTTGCTTTAGCATATACTTTCTAAATGTTATGCAGTCTTACACCATAATGTGTATCATTATATAATGCATGTACTCACCGACTATTTCACAAACAAGTACAGAGTGTAGGAGGAAAACATATGAGCCAATAATCAGGACATACTGCAGAGATCTGTACAGTTGACAAGCATGGCTACCCTGAAAGTGGCGAAGATGCTCACATTTCCTACTACCGACATCATTTGCCTGACCATGGGTATGCCTACTAAACATATATGCCTGGTTTCCATACACAGTTCCATAATTCCATAAGTGATGGTCACTTGTACTTACTTCCTGATCAGAGATATCACTGTCAAGTACAATTATGTTATGTTGTCTTTAAATAGTAATCCATATAATAGATACATCCTTGTTGCTCAACTACTTTGCAGGACAGCTAATTACGGTAAGACCTATGCTGCACATCTATATTCACTATATATGAACACAAATATGAGTAAAGCCACTCTTTTGGAATGCAATGTGAAACTCTCAATTCTACTCGCTCCAGCACTGCCGCGATGCCAACCTATGACACCACATACTTGTTCAACTAAAGACATAGGAAGCAATATTCACAACACAGTTAGCGACAGAATCTTTCTGCTGATACAGACAAGAAACTTTACATATACGTAACATATGCTATTAAATCAAGCTGAATATTATGACACATGATGTACACTATCTGTTTAACAAAGTAATCTGCACCGCTTATTGGGTAATTACCCACATATTTCTATTGAATAACATTATTGTGGTACGAATTAAACACCAATAAATTTTCAGCTTATGCATACTTAGGCTAGTGGCTTCCACTCCGATCAGCAAACTTCCCCCATTTTTAAGTGATACTCCTTTAATATACTCCGGAAAGTACACTAACGACATCAGTTATTCGAGCTGATGTTGACTTACAGGATGGGTGACAGTGAAATACCAGAGTTTGTAACATCAAATAGCCTTGTACAGTCTGATATACGATTGTGAAAACATGACGGTCGGATACATTGATTTCAAACCTACACGCACACATATATTTTATATACATATTTATTCATATTGTATTATTATTTTGTTGTTTGCTTATTTTTAGCAATAAGTACAAACTTATTTATATATCTATTTATTCAATATATATTCAATTAACCACATTTACAATTACTATTTCATCTATATTTATTTATATTTAGTAAATATGCATACACATATATGTATATTTTATCCATATTTATTTACATAGGTATGCTTAAAACAGTATGTAATATTACATATAGTAATATTTATATTTATTTCAAACCTCAAAAACAAGGAGGAAATAGTGCCTTGAAAGTCAAAATAACCAAAAAACACCAAAGCACACAGGAATTCAGTAACCACAGCTCCACGAAGTGAATAAGGCAGCAAAATGTAATCTTGTTTATTTATTTATATATATATATATATATATATATATATATATATATATATATATATTATTTATTTATTTGTTACTGGGTAATGATTAGATGAATGTGTTCATTTTAAACCACAATTTATATTGGTCTGTTACTCTTTGTTCTATGCTGTTTTTTATTGGTGGGTTCATGATATTTAAACATTTGTTTTTCATGGCTTTATTAACTCTGATGAAGTCTTAACACACAGACAAAAGTGCTTAGTTCTTACGTACTGTTTGTTCAGTTTTTATTAATTTTAATTGTGCAATTAAAGTGCTGAAATGTTAGTTTATGGTCCATATTTGTATTTGGTATTTGTTTTGCACCTATTAAGAACATACCATGCAAGTGATAAACTTAAAGGTGATTATGAAAGGTAATTATTAGAAACTAACAGCTGTGCATCAACACTCTAAACTAAACAGAAAATTGTCAGACAGTTCCTGATATATACTTGAGATAGCAGATGAACAGAAGGCATTTGCTAGTAGCTCTTTAACTGCTCTACTAGTTACTAGAACATAAACACCATACTTACAGTTGTAAACAACTCTACTGCAAATCAGCAGATTCATTTGTAAACCTATACGTTTCTAATGTGTAGTTAACTTAGAAGAGAACAAAACTGTGCAGTCCTGAGCCTGCGTCTGCTACAACAAAATGATGTGTAGCCATAAGATATAAAATCATCTACAACATGTTTGACTTGGATTGAAAGAAATTGTACAGGTCAAGCTTTGGCAGGAAGGAGAAAGTGAATTATGCTTGGTACCTTTCAAGGCATAAACATGCAAGCTGTGTGGGACCGAGATGGGTATTGTTAGTTAGGCTATGATGTACTAACCAATGACAAGATTTGTTGGACTTGCTTAGCACTCTTGTAATTTATGCTTTGCATTATGACATCATGCTGGCCTAGTTATAACAAAATCAGGTGGCAGTGTCTAGCCAAGACAAATAAATTAATTTAAACAGATTTGGCTTTCGTATCGTGAACTGACACTCACAGTACTGTGAGAGTATCGACAGTATAATTTTAGTCATGTCTTGGCTAAATCAAAACATCGTCGTAACTGTCAAAAACAGCTAAAGACTAGTTATTGCCAGTTTTGGCTAAGTAAAAACAGAATGTATTTAGGTTAAATAAAGTGTTTTGAAGCCATGCCTAATTCATAGTACAATGGCGCTGGCCTTGCTTGACAAAGATGGTTGAAATTATTTTAACCCCCATTACTAAGACTATGCATCTCACTTACCACACCTGCTACTTGTCTGTCCCTCTAATCTTACACTCTTTCTTCATTCTCTGTATGTCTATCTTTATTGTCCTCCACCCACATATCTTCTACATCCAATGTTGACACCTGTACTTCGCATTTTCTAATATATACAAATTTGTCTTATTGTATAAGTCCTTCCTACAACTGTTACCTTCATCATGTTTTCCAATACAATATTATTTTTTAATGTATTATTATGAAATCATTTCTCATATACTAGAAATCCTTCTTGCAGTTGTATACATACCTATTGTATGCTCACCAATGCACAATTGTTCGTTGTTGTTTCTTTGTGTTTTTCTCCAGACATTTAGGCTGAGCCTGAAGAGGTCCATTTGGATCAATGTTCTACCCTGGATAACAACTATAATAAACAAAATAATTAAAAAATATAGACATTGTTTATCTTAGTGAAAGATAGTAATGTAAGCCATACTTAATCGTGGCATACAAGAGATATTACACAATGTTTGACTAGTTAAAAACAAAATGGTAAAAGTCTTGCTTTACCAGGTGAACAACAGAACCGAGGCCATGTTTTAAAAAATACTGCACAGTTATAAAAGTAAAGCATAAATAAATTACATCAGCATGAAGTAACTGATTTGACTGACACATCTCTGGTATTATTCATTATATAATTATAAAAGATTACTGAATCTCAGGTCTTAATGAATCTAGAACATTACATATATAAAAGTTAACAGTATTATTTAATGCTACTGTTTTTCGGTTATTTTACACTTTTTAGGCATTTCATTCCAAATTCAGCTTTATTCGCTGTTCAACACAATTAGTGTTCTTCGTCTTACTATATCTGTGCGACTTGTGATCATCCATTTCATGCCTGTGAAATATTACATTTGGCCAACATGCTCACCAAGATGTGAAAAGGAAACAGATTTAAGTCCCAATAACAACAGTGAGGATTGTGAAAACATATGCATGATTTACCATTATGTCTATATCAAAAAAAAAAAAAGACAGAGCTTTAGTCCTGCTCTACAGGTTAAGATAAAATGCAACAATTTATTTGTATTTTATTTCGTCAATCATGGTATAACACTGATCCAAGCTGACCTTTTTCAAGCTCAGCCCAGACTTAGAAAAACAACATGTGAATTGAGCAGAAAGTATTTTCTACAGCTTTTTATATCAAGCAAAACATTAAATGCAGTACATGGATTATGCTCCAAAACTGGGAAAAAGGCCTGTTAAGAACATTTCATTGTCAGAAATGTGCATAACAAGTGTTTGTTAAGCACTCCTCATCATTACATCCTAGTCTCATGCAAGATTATTAACAGTGATCAGTTGCCACAAGAGACCATAGTGAACAAGCTAAGCATTTCATTCAATCTTTTTGAAAAAGTTTGAATGAAGTGTTTAAGAAAAAAGACAACTTGTATTGTTTAATAGCGTATCACTGCTCTTCTTTGTGGCTCCTCTCCATGTGACACTGGTTAGTGTGCTACATCTTCCAAACAAGCTGTAGAATACTTCCTGCTAAATTATTTCTTCAACTTTGCAGTACATGAGAGCAATTATGCACCCTACCCTTCACAGAATTATGATGTGATCTTTCCAATCATGATGCTGTTGGTTATGGGTCCTTGACAATGATGTCAAGATTCACTTCTCAATTTTTGCTTTCAAGGAAAATTTCTTGACACCGTATCTCAAATATATAACAAACTGGATATGACTGACAACAAGATCATATTCTTCTGTTATATACCACCAGATGCAATGTACTATGGAATAGAGTCCTAGAAAACTGTAAAGCAGTGCAACTTTCACTCTGCCAAAAAGCTGAGTTGTGCTCCTGCAACTTTTAGTTATTAATAGTCATGCACTCTCCCACAAGGGTGACATTGCATTAAGTTTGAATTTTATATAACTGCAAAAACTGCAAATCAATCAAATGAGCACATTTTCAGTGCTCTCTTGAGCACCCTGGGCTACAAAGTAGTGCAGGTCTTTTTAGATTACACTAATTAAACCCAGAGTGATAGGTACAGAAGACACACACGCACACACGCCCACACACACATATATGCACATTCACACAAAATGTACAAACACACACACACACTCTCACAGACCTCACAGACATAATCACTACCATACTGTTCAACCTACTGGCACCAGAAATCTGTACAAAGCCTAAAATAATGGGGTTATAAAGGTCTGAAAATTGGGACAGATTTTAAATATTGCTGTTATAAAATTGTGAAAATAACAGAATATGCAGTAGGACATATTTCTCTGATGGATATGAAGTCTGAAATTCAAATATATATCATTTTTAGTAACTTGACTCCTCAGTGATTTGTCAAACAAAAACACAGATTTTATGAGGATCAGACCAAATACATGAGCCAAAACTCTGGACATGCTGCAATAATCTGCACAGATGAGAGGTATGCTCACTACTGCTTAACTGGACTGGCAATGCACAGCAGCACACACACATATATGCATTTTCTGCACTGCTCTTCAGGGTAACTTGAGTAGTATAAAATTAGGGCTTTGATACTATATGTATATCCTAAGTCAGCAGCATTCCAGGCTACTGATTAGCTTTGTGAACATAAACTACACCCTCAAGCTTTATGAACACAGACTGCACCCCTCAAGCTTTATGACCATAGACTACACCCCTCAAGCTTCATGAAAATAGACTATACCCCTCAAGCTTTATCAACATAGACTACACCCCTCAAGCTGCATCAACACAGACTACACCCCTCAAGCTTTATTAACATAGACTACACCCCTCAAGCTGCATCAACATAGACTACACCCCTCAGGCTTTATGAACATAGACTACACCCCTCAAGCTTCATGAAAATAGACTATATCCCTCAAGCTTTATCAACATAGATTACACCCCTTAAGATGTATCAACATAGACTACACCCCTCAAGCTTCATAAACACAGACTACACTCCCCAAGCTTTATTAACATAGACTACACTCCTCAAGCTTTATGAACAAAGACTACATCCCTCAAGCTTCATGAACACAGACTACACCCCTCAAGCTTCATGAACATAGACTACATCACTCAAGCTTTATAAACATAGACTACACCTCTCACTAACAGAACCCCTTTATGCCAAGTATCACAGAGGTGGGCTTCTAGAATACATAGGGACTATGAACTGACATCATTTTTCCGGGTATGCAGGCTGCAACAAGCAAAGTGCTGAAAAAAAAACAGCACGCATTTGCATTTTAAAGAGTCAGTTCAATGATTATTATTTGCAAAAACATTTTAAGTTCACTGCTTTGATAGCTAGCAGAATCAGAGAGTGAGACAGAGTGAAATGCAAAGAAATATGGAATGACAAATGCCAAAAAAGCAGAGTTTGCCACAATGTGAAATTTTCGATTTTGTATGCAACAAGAAGATTTGTTTAGATTCTTAAGAGTCAATTCAGAAATTGCAATATAGAAAAATATCAATTGTACCCCTATGAGGCTAGCAGTAGCAGCAAGTTAGGATAAGTGTAGAGTGATGAGTCATTCCTAATTTCGTTTATCATATTCGTCTTCATGTGGCATGGTCCAATAATCTAACTGCAAAAATATCTTCACACCCTAGAGATCTAATTACAGAAAATTACAGTAATACACAAACCCTTAAAGAGCAATTCTATACAGACAGCTTGTTGCATTTTACATCCATCCCTTTTTCCAGGCAGCTTCAACACAAACCAATGACCTGCAGGTCAGGATTATGACCTTTCTGTGTTAGAAGGGCAACAAGACTTAAGACAATAATGTCTCTGTAACACCATTAGGAAAAATGTAGCCAGTAGTGCACAGATGATATAAATGAGTACTCCCCCATTAAGTGGCTAAAATAAAAATTAGTAATGGTCTTATCTAGAGTTAAAGCAAACTCTGACCTGAAATCTTTCACTAACAAACATATCAGTGTGATTTAATGGTCATTAAAAGTCATATGTCCAAGGAAGGATACCAGTGAAGAGGCCCTTCTTTTGTCATAAAATTTACCAGTGGCATTTCCTTTGATTATAGCTGGTACAAATAGCAGCAACCTTTCTGTTAGCATTAAAGTCTCAGAGGAATGCATCATTTCAGATCACTGTAGTTTTTCCAAATGCATGCACTTATTTGTCATACAATATTGTTAAATACATTCATATAATGAGTTAGGCATGAAAATGCTTATACAGCTAACCTTCTTGGCAAAAGTCAAGGCACCTACTACAAAAATATGAATGCTGTTGCACAGAAAATCTTAGTGAGCTGTAAATAAAGAACAGCACTGTATTTGATAGTATAGTGTTGTTATATTCTATTGCTCATTTATTTCAGGGACTTTCGAAGTTTTCTAAAGCTTTTATCTTTTTCTACCTAACCATGTTTGTGTGTACAAATAATAAAATACAAAAATCGACTCACAGACGTCTGTGCAGTCTCATACATAGTTTGTAAGCCGTATGCCTGAGATTCATGTCAATTAACCAATGGCATTTACATCAAATGCGATTGAGTAGGAAAAAAATGCCTAGAATGACTTATGAGGATCTCAATGAAAAAAATGTCTGCAGCACAATGACTTCTGTAAATCGACTGTAAATCTATGCAGTTTATGTTGCACTGACAGTAGATGGAGTTACAAAACAGCATTATTCTACTCTTACTTGACAGTATACAAACATATACACACACACATACACTGCAGACATATACAATGCTCTGAGCAAGTCTATGTAATGTGAACAATATCATTGTTTGCACTACTGATTTTAATACTGGATGCATAACAATTGTTCTTTTCAGTTTTTCTGTTTGGTTTTAGGTATACACTTCCGTTCATCAAATTAGCTTTGTATGAATACACTGCATTCATTAGACCAGCATGTTGATCTGCTAATGTTATCATGTTTTTAGTTTTGTGAAGTCCTCAGAGGAATTTGTAGTACGATTAAGACATGAGGAGGAGGATACCTTAAATAACTAAATCTTTTGACCGAGTCATGTGATCTTAGAGCTTAACAGCATCTTCCCTCATATGTTAGAAAAATGTGTGTAGTAAAGACTTGCCAAATATCAATAATATTATTAAAAGTACTATTCTGCCTCCTAGTTTGGTATATATAGAGACTAAAGTATAGTACACACACACACACACACACACATATGTGTATATATATATATATATATATATATATATATATATATATACAGAGAGAGAGAGAGAGAGAGAAATTTATATTTCACATGTAGCAAGACATGTCACCTGTCCCATTCATTTACCAGGACACCATGTCTGATGTTTGCATTG
The DNA here is from genome assembly GCF_019279795.1 of Protopterus annectens. Classification (NCBI taxonomy): domain Eukaryota; kingdom Metazoa; phylum Chordata; order Ceratodontiformes; family Protopteridae; genus Protopterus; species Protopterus annectens. The sequence goes on along the minus strand of NC_056749.1, from coordinate 146,869,671 downwards.
TCTTTGAAGGAAAGTGGCATCAGTGCATGATTTAAACAATACTGTCTTATTACTGTTATAATTTCACTGACACACTTGAGAGCTTACTTTAAGAAATGTGCAAAACATTGCATTATATAGCAGATATACCACTATGCATATTGGTATCATTTTGCCCCTACATTGTATGATGCTTCAGCAGTGTTTTAGTGGTCAGTGCTTGCCTTTCTATGGAAATGCTGTTCCACAGACAGTAAAACCACCAACGACCAGCAAGAACGATAGTGAACACAAAGCAATAAAGATTAATTTATTATTGTTCCAAAACCATAATCCAGACCGGTTTCGGCTATTCAGCCTTTGTCAATGGATACAGAAAGATTTTCAAGGTGAAATGAAACAACCTACATTTATACTGATCTCTAATTACCTTGAAGCAGTGGTGTAGCACAACCTAGTGGATGGAGTATCAAAATACATATATCATCTTAATTGCAAAGAATTCGCCAAGTGACATTTAGTGCCAAAAATATAAATATTATATCATATTTTCAAAGATAAAAAACAGAGTTTTGAAAAAGTCATTTGTACATACAGATTCCATGGTGATAAGCCAGGGACATACTCTATGTATTTATACACAAGCATACATTAGTATTGAAAAATAAAAAAATTGTAGATCTGAGTACAACTGGTATATATTATGTATAATAACCATATGTTAATAAAAATCAAAAGTAATAATCATATACCATATTAATAAATAAAGTTAGATAAATATTTACCGTCATTGTCGACTGTTAATAATGATTATAATGATTTCAAATAGTCTCCTTATGAATGGTGCCTAAATCATCATTGTAATAATACCTTACCAAATATTTCAAAACATCATAACTGATACAAATACAAAACTGTATATATATATATATATATATATATATATATATATATATATATATATATATGTGTGTATCCTGCTTTGGTGGATATATAAAAAATGCATGCCATACTTGGTCGAATATTAATGTAATTGTGGTAAACCTAACCACCATTATATTGTTCACACTAATTTATGATCTATATGAATATATGATGATATTGCCATAATCCTGAAACCACCCAATATTATATGAAACTCACAGATGGTCATTCAGACCTGGTGGAAATAAACATCCAAGGTTGGTGATCCAATATTGTTCCTTATGTTTTAAAATGGTGTGCCAACCTTGTTGGTTGTTCCTGTCTCCCTGAATTTTGTCAATGATCATGAACATAAACTGAGCATTGGGATGTTGTATCGTATGTCTGTACAAAGCATTTGTTTCTTTTTTGTTTTTAATGTCACTACGATGTTCTGTCATCCTTATTCTAAGAGATCTTGATGTTTGATCAACATAGAAGGCTTTGCATTGGCAGGTAGCTAAGTAAATAATCCATGTACTGCTGCAATTTCCAAACACCCTTGTTTTAAATACACGATTGGTGTTGGCACTGGTAAATTCTTTAAGTGTACTAACCTGTAGGCAGGAGCAGCAATGGCCACATGGAAAAGTACCAATTAGTTTGTCTCCACTAATAGTGGTCTGGTGATATACCACTCCTCCCCCTTCTCTATGTTTGTAATGTGAAAAAAGCCCTCCCAGGTTCTTGCCTCGTCTGTATGACATCTGACACTGAGGGCCTAATAATGTTCTTAAACTATCATTGGCCAAAAGAATGTTCCAGTTTGAATTCAATATATCCCTAACAATTTGTCGGTCCCTGCCATACGTAGTCACAAATCTCAAGGTAGAGTCTTGATGAGCATGAAATGATTTTTTGTATTGTAACAAAGCCCTTCTATCTATGGTGTTGCTCTATGAGCTAGCCTGATATATGTCCATGTCTCTATATCCTCTGTCTTGAAATCTATGGTATAGATCTTGTCTGGCATGTTCAAATTCCTCCTGAGATGAACAAATGCGTCTGATACGCATAAATTGAGATTTAGGGATTTGCGGATGGTGTGGTTCGGGTGCATACTGGAGGCATGTAACAAAGTATTGTATTGTGGGTATTTTCTGAATGTTTTAGTGCTTAGAGTGTCATCTTTGTTACGGTAAACAGTAACATCCAAAAAGTCAATAGTACTAATGTTACTTGTAACCGTAAACTCAATACCCCAAATGTTACCATTCAGGTAATCCATAAATTCCTGTAAATATATTTCATCCATCTTCCACACCATCCAGCAATCATCCAAATATCGTCGCCAGATATCGATTTCCACCATGTAAATGTTATGTGATGTATCATATATCATACATTCTTCAAAATAGGCCATGAACAAATCCGCATAAATGGGTGCAAAGGAAGCTCCCATTGCTGTCCCTTGTAACTGCCAAAAGCATTCTCCATGGAAGTAAAAAACATTTTTGTTTAATACATGTTCTGCCATGCAGACAAGTAAGGTGTTGAAACCCGAAGGATACAGGTTTGTTCTCTCAAGCCAATATTGCAGGGATTGTAATCCCGCCCAGTGTGGAATGCTCGTGTATAAAGATTTAACATCCAGCGTGCACATTAACCAGTCTGGTTCTAACTGTGTATCCTGCAAAATTTGTAAAAAGTGCATTGTGTCCTGTAGTCGGACCCTGACCGATGTCAGTAGGGGTTTAAGATACTGTGTTAAAAATGCTGATAATGGTTCAGTCAAGGACCCAATCCCTGATACAATGGGTCTACCTGGGGGTTTTGAAATAGACTTATGAATTTTTGGAAGAAGATACAGGATTTGTTTCTGTGGGTCCTTAGCAGTGAGATGTTTAACTGTATTTTTTGTTATAATACCCTCATCCTCTGCTAGTTGAAGAAAAGAGTCTATTTCTTTTTTAAAGACCCCAGTTGGGTCGATGTGCATTTGCATGTAACACCTGGTATCTGCTAACTGTCTTTTCTCCTCATTGAGGTATTCCCCAATGTTCATTACCACCACAGCACCTCCCTTGTCTGCAGGCAGAATGGCAATATCGCGGTTATGCCTTAATTCCTCCAAGGCTACCTTTTCCATGGGTGACATGTTCTGGCCCAGAATGTATGATTCTTTATGATGAAAATGTAAATCCCTAAGTACAGATTGTTGGAAAATAGAGACATGTTTTTTCATGGGCGGTTGAAAGTCTGATTTCAAGAACTTGAAATCAATTGATCTTTGAGAGGTATTGTCTGAAAAAAATAATTTCAAGTTCAGGTTACGACAAAAAGACAAAACATCCTTAACAATGCTATGTTCATCAATGAAAAAACTGGGAATAAAACCAAGTCCTTTATTGAGTAATGTAGTTTGTACATCTGTTAGTTGTACATTAGAAAGGTTCAAGACATTATGAAACCCAAATTCTGTCAATTCAACATTGTTTGTATCAGTCCTTCCATGGAATTGGATCTTATTCCTATATTTGTGCTTGCGACCCCCTCGTCGCTTGTTTGTATGTCTAAAGGGTACTGGGTATTAGTTTTTTTACTTCTGGGTGATTCTCGATAGTTATTACAGTCATTGTCTGTGCATGATGAGTCTTCCCCTGAAGTACTAACTAAAGCTTTCTCAGAAGATTTCAGGATAGACCTTGGCCTTTTCTTGGGTTTATTTCCTAGTGTCCTCTGACCAAAATCATTAAATCTCACAGTTTTAGATGAATCAAAAGGACGACCCCTTTGGTAATCAGTGCAGTCCCTGTTGAACTTACGTATTTTCCTATCTTTGGTTAGTTGGTCAAAATTAGCCAAATCTTTAGATAATTTGCTAACCAAAGTGGCATATGTTGGTTGTGATTCATATTTCTTACACTCTTCACATGAAGCTTTTACTTCCATTAAACAAATATTCACCATTCTCTCATAATGTGCAGCAAGGATCTTAACAAACATCATAGATGATTGTTGAAGAGCTTGGTTCCATTCTTTGGTCAGTCTGTCCTCCGACCTACTGACCAAAGGCTGTAACTTAACTCTTAATCCTCTTGGTGTAATATCCTTATTAATATATGCCTTAAAAAGTCTGAGATGCCATATATTGGCCCTTAAGTTTTTAAGATCCTTGTTGAATTTGTTGAAGGCCACCTCACAGCCATTGCTAATGTCCATGTTTGAGCCACTCGGATTACTGCTTGACATATTATTCATACCAAACACTCCAATGTCATGCCGATCAGCACATAATCCAGTTAGTAATTGCTCCAAATCCATTTTTAGAAGAAGTATTTATGTATTTTGACCAACTAAGAACAAATTCTGTTTCAAACAATATGTCCAAATTGGTGATAGTTGAACAGGGACTGCACTAAGAACCTGGGTGTCAATAATATAAAAAAGTATATAAATATTGTCCAAAATTAACACTGTAATATATTTGGTCACAGAACACAACCTAGGAATATACCATACTCGTGTATAATAAACATCAACACTTTTCTGTATATGTGTCCATCAGTATGTCTCCATTGTTCTTGGCACATATATGTTTTATGAAGAAAATATTATATTCATAATACAATGCTGAATAGGCTTGGTATTCCTGCTAAATAGTATACTCAAATATACTATTGTTCATCACATAACATATGACAATTTTGCTTTTGAAACCCCTCAGCACGTTTCCCTGTCCAGAAGGTTCAACACTAACTAATCCAGGTAGTACATATGACAACCTGATCCAGTTGAATGTTAACAAGAAATACAGTTTCAAAACGATGGCTTATCACACATTTAAATAACTATAACAGACATGATTGCTCATGCTCAAAAATAATGTGAATATAGTATGCCCTGTTAGGCTTTCACTTAGCTGTTATTAATGAATGAATTGACATTTCAATGAACAAAATATACTGTACTTCTATAGATCTGTTCCTGTTGTTACATATTCCAAACCAGCCATGGCATCAATGGTTTCTAAATATATACACATACACTAGTGCCTGTTGTAAAAGGGACACACTAATTGCAGTTTCAAATTGTTACACTCTATAGGTACGAATATATCCCACTTTATAAAGCAAACCTGTCACAACTTGTAGCTGATATCATTGTAATATTGCAATTGCATATATAAAGGGTCTATAAAAATACAGCATGTAGATTGACCCATTGACTAATACATTTCGAGATCCAATAAGTCCCAAAAGTTGAAGTCAATATATATATAATGATCTTTTCACAAGCTATAGTCCATCAACGATGATCCAAATACCTTTCACTATTTTCCAATTCGCAAGCCTGTAATCCACCATATATGATAACAGTACTGCCAACCGCTAGCAAAGCATGGGTGAAAAAAATCGCAAAATATTACTAAATGGTTAATATAAAGTAAAACTAAAAGTTTGGGTTTTTATATCCTGCCAATAATCACAGTACCTTGGTTGTTCCTGAATTTACAGGCTTGTAATCCACCAAATATTGGATCCAATGAATGGGACGCTAAGCCCGAATATACACAGAACAAAGTTCTAAACCAGCTGCCACAGAGTGATAGAATAAACCTCCGTAATTCGCTTTAGGCCCCTAGACCAATCCACATGTCTGCCAAAACACTCACGAAGTAATCCTTCCCTGGTCGAAATGCTGGTTCCCCATCCAGTTTGAACAAAACAACTACCCAATATGGTTGATGCTAGATGAATTAAAAATTATAACATCCACTGCTTCACGAAGACGAAAAACGACTAAAAAGATTCCAAACAGATGCCAAAAAGACGCTTCTGACACGGAAATGATGTGTCACTATCGAGAACCACCAGCGAAGCCAAAAACGCCAACAACAAACCAAACGCTCCACAAGGATGGCGTGCAAGGTCAAACCAATAACGTAAAACCACCAACGACCAGCAAGAATGATAGTGAACACAAAGCAATAAAGATTAATTTAATATTGTTCCAAAACCATAATCCAGACTGGTTTCGGCTATTCAGCCTTTGTCAATGGATACAAAAAGATTTTCAAGGTGAAATGAAACAGCCTACATTTATACTGATCTCTAATTACCTTGAAGCAGTGGTGTAGCACAACCTAGTGGATGGAGTATCAAAATACATATATCATCTTAATTGCAAAGCATTCGCCCAGTGACATTTAGTGCCAAAAATATAAATATTATATCATATTTTCAAAGATAAAAAACAGAGTTTTGAAAAAGTCATTTGTACATACAGATTCCATGGTGATAAGCCAGGGACATACACTATGTATTTATACATAAGCATACATTAGTATTGAAAAATAAAAAATTGTAGATCCAAGTACAACTGGTATATATTATGTATAATAACCATATGTTAATAAAAATCAAAAGTAATAATCATATACCATATTAATAAATAAAGTTAGATAAATATTTACCGTCATTGTCGGCTGTTAATATTGATTATAATGATTTCAAATAGTCTCCTTATGAATGGTGCCTAAATCATCATTGTAATAATACCTTACCAAATATTTCAAAACATCATGACTGATACAAATACAAAACTGTGTATATCTATATATATATATATATATATATATGTATCCTGCTTTGGTGGATATATAAAAAATGCATGCCATACTTGGTCGAATATAAATGTAATTGTGGTAAACCTAACCACCATTATATTGTTCACACTAATTTATGATCTATATGAATATATGATGATATTGCCATAATCCTGAAACCACCCAATATTATATGAAACTCACAGATGGTCATTCAGACCTGGTGGAAATAAACATCCAAGGTTGGTGATCCAATATTGTTCCTTATGGTTTAAAATGGTGTGCCAACCTTGTTGGTTGTTCCTGTCTCCCTGAATTTTGTCAATGATCATGAACATAAACTGAGCATTGGGATGTTGTATCGTATGTCTGTACAAAGCATTTGTTTCTTTTTTGTTTTTAATGTCACTACGATGTTCTGTCATCCTTATTCTAAGAGATCTTGATGTTTGACCAACGTAGAAGGCTTTGCATTGGCAGGTAGCTAAGTAAATAATCCAAAGCAGGATACATATATATACACAGTTTTGTATTTGTATCAGTCATGATGTTTTGAAATATTTGGTAAGGTATTATTACAATGATGATTTAGGCACCATTCATAAGGAGACTATTTGAAATCATTATAATCAATATTAACAGCTGACAATGATGGTAAATATTTATCTAACTTTATTTATTAATATGGTATATGATTATTACTTTAGATTTTTATTAACATATGGTTATTATGCATAATATATACCAGTTGTACTCAGATCTACAATTTTTTATTTTTCAATACTAATGTATGCTTATGTATAAATACATAGAGTATGTCCCTGGCTTATCACCATGGAATCTGTATGTGCAAATGACTTTTTCAAAACTCTGTTTTTTATCTTTGAAAATATGATATAATATTTATATTGTTGGCACTAAATGTCACTGGGCGAATGCTTTGCAATTAAGATGATATATGTATTTTGATACTCCATCCACTAGGTTGTGCTACACCACTGCTTCAAGGTAATTAGAGATCAGTATAAATGTAGGCCGTTTCATTTCACCTTGAAAATCTTTTGTATCCATTGACAAAGGCTGAATATCTAAAACCGGTCTGGATTATAGTTTTGGAACAATAATAAATTAATCTTTATTGCTTTGTGTTCACTATCGTTCTTGCTGGTCGTTGGTGGTTTTACGTTATTGGTTTGACCTTGCATGCCAACCTTGCAGAGCATTTGGTTTGTTGTCCACAGACAGTACCAGGGATGATTTATGATATTCTCAAATTCATTTGACAAGCCTGTGAAACTGAGGTGATTTGTATTCTGGGACGTGATCCCTTCCAAGTTCAAATTAGCTAAAATTTGATGTTATCACACTGCATTATTGGGGAAGGGAAGTGTTTGTTTTGGCTACTGTGCATGTTTGCATGGAATGGAATGCACATTGTGCTGGCATTTAGTTATGCCTTGCTGTACAATTAATCTTTGTTTTGTTGGTTTGTATCTGAAGGTGTTGAAAATAACGTTATGCTGAGAAACTCAGCAAGATTGCAGGATGATTACTGTGGTGACTTGGTTTTGTATGCTTAGTACAGGGTTATGTTCTTTGCAAAATGCAGACCAAGCCATAGATAAAATGGCCTATGGAGGTGGCTGTCCCAGGCACATGCTGTTAGGCAGAATAACCAGCACTGTAAAACAGAGGTCCCAATCGGTCATGGCTAATTGTCGTTTTAAGTCATTTATACAGCTGGAATGTGTGCTATGATGTGCAAGTGCTGACTGATCTTTGGAAGACAGCAATCAGAATTAGTAATCACATAAGTAGCCTTGCCTACAATACTTTTATTTCCTTTTTTTGCCTCAACTCTGTGGATATGTGGGCAATTTTTGGCAGGGGTCGTCAATGCCTCAGGATTTTCTTTTTTGGGTGGTGCTTTCATGGGGTTATCTAAGGCATCAGTTATAGCTCTGACTGCAAACAATGGTGGAAGATGTTATTTTGCATAACTACCAATACCTGACCTGTTACAGGTTCTGCTTAACTTATCTGGATATAGTCTGCAAATCCCAGGACTTTGTGGATTGCATAATGCTCTGTTATATTTTTTTTTTTGTGCAAGTCCTACACATAGTAGACTATCTGTAATGATTGGAGCTATGATCAGCCATACCAGGAGAAATAAACCAGTGGATTTATAACATATGCCAGCACAGCTAGCTGGAATTGAGTTAATAATAATACGCCATCTGCATATCAAATTGATTCGTACAGATGCTTGTGCTGAATATGTATTTTTGAGGTTTGCTTGTGTTAAAATGTATCAACAGTGTGCCCTGCTGGAAGGAAAAACATGTACATGCATTATTGTAACTGTTTCAATGTATACATTGTAACAGCATATATTGGAAGTGAAAAGGTTAATTTTAATCCACCTGACTTTGCAAAATATTCTTGAAATTAAATTACTTTATGAGTTAAGCCATAAATCTATTATCCCACAGTTTTGAATGGAGCCAGAAATGCAATGTCTGTGCAAGAGAATACGTTGCAGCTTCTGTTGGAAGAGTGAAAATATTTTATGATTTTATGACTCCCAGCAGCTGCAGCACATCTAAGTAAAGCTGCATCTGTGTTTATTGTAGCACATAGGTGCTAAAGCCAGGTAGAGTCTAGTGATGGGGGGAAAGTGCAGGAAACACAGTCAGATGACAAGATGTAAGCCATGCCATTCTGTACAGAAATAATGTTTTAATTTTAGAGGAGAATGAAGTCTCAGCAACATTCTGTAATCTAGCTTGGATCTGACAACAAGGACCACTCACCCACATTATCTTGCCTTGCTCTATTCAGTAAGTAGAAACAGTATTTTTTTAGTCAATCAGGAATAGATAGTGAGACTAGCTAAATATGTGTTTTATAACTGTGTGAAACTTTCCATCTTTGTTATTTTTAATACTTCCTGTGACTGAACCTCTGGTGTTTACTGTAAATATATATTTAGCATTTTCTTGTTCTTTTATTATTTATTATTAAATATATTTAAACTTTTCATTGTGGCTGGTCATTTTAGAAAATATTTAAGCTTTGAGAGTATTTGCATATATTTATTTGGTGATAACTATGGTCACTTCTAAAAGCCTTTTCTGCTTGGTCAACATTTGTATTAATATTAATTTCACTCAGTATAACTGGATACCCTTTTAAGAGCCTTATAGTAACTGACTGGTGGCAGTGAATCTATCTTATAGTCAGGGCGGGCAAAGCAGAGGATTATAGCAAACTGACAAAGAACCAGTTGGCCAAAGTGTGCAAAGCCAAAGGACTGCTGCATGCCAACCCGCCTAAAGAGCAAATTATTTCAGCCTTAGTCACAGCTACAACATAGACCAGTAACCAGGATGATACCTAGTCTGACGATGAGAATTTTCAGCCCTCAGAAACAGGACAGTTCACCTTTTCCTCAGAGGACTTAAAAATCCATCTGGAGTTAGAGAGACTTGAACTGGAGGATGAACATTTGGAATTAGAATCAGCAGAGAGACTACTACATTTGGAGGCTGAAGAAAATGAGAAACTGCAGCATTCTGAGGCCAAAGAAAACAAGAGACTGTGGAGTTTAGAGGCTGAGAAAAAGAGGAAGCATCATCAACATGAGGGGGAGATGCTGACTCTTTGTCAGGGTCATGAAGGTCATGTGAAAGGGAATAACCAAACCTCAGAAGCAGCAAAGGTCAGTAAATTTCTTCCACAATTTACAGAGGGTGATAATTTTGATAGTTTTATTCATATATTTGAAAGAGTATGTAAACAGTAAAATGTTGACCAAGGGCTCTGGGTATAGTTCCTGACCCCCTTGCTCCATGCTAAATTGTCTGATATTGATTGTTTCAATTATGAAACAGTCAAGAAATGTTTACTTGAATGCTTAAATTAACCAATGAAGATTACAAAAAAAGTTTTGACCAAAGATGCTAGGCAGATGAAACTGTGCAATTATATTTCTGAGTTAAGCACTTATTTTCATAGGTGGGTGGAGTGGGTGTCAAATCACCACTTTTGAAGGGCTGGCAGACCTTTTGGTGATGGAACAAGCCCTTAGCACTTTGCCTGACGATATGAGAATCTGGTTGGCAGACTGAGAATGTAATTCTGCATATGATTTGAGGAAAAAAGGAGATCTCTACTTAGCAAGCAAGGCATCACTGCACAGGAAAGGATAGCCAGTACTCCACATGGATATAAGGGAACCAATGGTGGGCAGCCTAAACCACAAGAACAGAGTCTGCAAGTAACAAGGAAAGCCTTAGTTCAGGCACATGGCCAGGATCAGGGGTTAAATGTTTTAAATATAACCAGTGGGGCCATGCAGTATATAAATGTCCACGGAGGCAAGGTGGGAACAAAAGGTGGGGAAGACAGCAAGTGTAAATAACAGTATGACAGTGATAAGTTGTCTGGAGACAACATAAGTACCAAACTATCACAAGAGGTTACATCCTATCTTAGTGAATGGAAAACAGGCCATTGCTAAGAGAGACAGACACAGCCTATGACTTAACCACTGTGAAGCCTGCAGAAGTTAAAGAGGAGCAGTACTTGCTTGGGCAGACCATTCCAGTCAGAACTTTAGGAGGGACCCTATTCCAAATGCCTTTGGCCATGGTTCACCTTGACTCAGAGGGTGGAAAAGGAAGCAAGCACGTAGGTGTGTTTGAGTATATCCCAGCAGATGCCTTGATAGGGAATGATTTTGATAATGCAGTACCTTGTGTGCATGCAGTTACATGCAGTCAGGTTTGGAGACAGGCATATGGGTCTGGAAGCCTGGGGGAAACCCAGCCAAACATCATACCTGAAGCCAGGGCTGGTGGTGTAGCTATTTCAGGGAGGAAGCTACACTGTAGCAGGACACAGCTGCTGGTAGGGACTGATGTTCCATTGGACAGAGTGCCTGCAAGGGCAGAGGTGAATGTAGTACTCAGGCTGACAGTGAGGCAGCCCTGTCAGAGGATACCAGACTTCTTGTGGAAGGGGAGCTGAGAAGAGTTACAAAAGTAGAGCTAAGACTGGCTCAGCTCTCAGACCCTACACTAAGAGGCTTGAGGGAGGTAGCTAGGGAGGCACCTGATTCTCAAGGATAAGAGGAGTCTCTGTACTGGAGCAAAGAGTTACTGTATAGTGTGTGGACCCTTGAGGGAGGGTTAGAGGGTGAGTTAATACAGCAGTTGGTAGTGCCTAGGGCCTACCATCCGGCACGTCTAGCTATAGCCCATGACATTCCTTTTGCAGGCCATATGGGCATAAAGCATACCAAGAGATGTATTATGCAGAACCTGTACTGGCCTGGAACTGCAAGAGATGTAACAGAGTACTGCAAGACCTGTGAGCAGTGCCAAAAAGTAGGCAAGGCAGGAGATAAGGTCAAAGCTCCTTTGATGCCTTTGCCTGTGACTGAGAAGTCATTTCAGTGGTAACTATGGATATTGTGGGGCCTTTAGGTACATGAAGTTCCGCAGGAAAGAAGTATATACTAGTCATAGTTGATTATGTTACTAGATACCCTGAAGCAATGGCTATGTCCTCCATCGAGGCCAAGGTGGTGGCAAATGCTTTGTTAGAGATTTTCAGCAGGGTAGGTTTCTCAAGAGAAGTACTGACTGACAGAGGTGTCAATTTCAGTTCAGACCTGCTGGCTTGTCCATGGAAGCACAGTGGGGTGAAGCACTTAAAGACCACCCCATACTATCCCTAGATTAATGGTCTTGTGAAGAGGTTAAAGACCTTGCTTCAGGCATTTTCAGACCAGTTTAAAAGAGAGTGGGACAAATACTTGCCCAAGCTGTTGTTTGCTTCCACACAGGTACCCCAGGAGTTCACAGGTTTTTCACCCTTTGAGCTGCTGTATGGTCATAGGGTGAAGGAACCTTTAGTTTTGATTCATGATGAGTGGGTGGGTGAGTGTGAATTTCACAAGGAGTCTGTTGTGGCATATATCCTAAACCTCAGGACAAGCCTCAGGGAGCCCATGGGCTTGGCCCAGGAGAACCTGGCAGGAACTCAACAGCAGAAAAAGGTCTGGCATGACAGGAATGCTTGAGCCAGAGAGTATGCTGTGGGACAGCAGGTGATGGTTCTCATTCCTGTCAAACACAATAAGTTACAGGCAGTTTGGGAGTGACCTTTCAAAGTGGTAAGGAAGGTCAGTGATGTTAACTACATGGTAGAACTGCTAGGCAGGAGGTAGGGGCACAGATTGTACCATGTTAAGAGGATGAAACCTTACCATAATAGGGAGGTCCTTCTGCTAAATAATTGCATTAGAAGGCAGGCGGAGTCTGTGGGAGATTTATAGCTAGTGCGAGCCAGCCAGCCAGCAAAATGCGAAGTTACTATGGTGGAGCCTAGGTATGCATGCATATGATATCACAGTGCAGCACTGTAGTGGGGTCAGCAATGCCAAGGCAAATGGGACCTCAAGATAGAGTATGGGATAATCTATTCTCATTGATCTCCAGCAATGCTTTTCAAGGGACACTTGAAAAACTAGCTTGAGTCTTAAAAGGGGGGAGAGGTGTGACGATAGGAGGTACTGCCAGCCATGACAGGAGAAATAGAGCAGTGGATTTGTAACATATGCCAGCACAACTAGCTGGAATTTTGTAAATAATTATATGTCATTTGTACATCAAACTGATTTTTACAGATGCTTGTGTTGAATATGTTTTTGTGAGGATTGCTTGTGTTAAAATCTATCAGCAGTGTACCATGCTAGAAGGAAAAGAAATGTACATGCATTGTATCCATTGTAACAGCATATACTGGAAGTGAAGAGGTTAATCTTAATCCATCTGACTTTGCAAAATATTCTTGAAATTAAATTACTTTATGGGTTAAGCCATAAATATATTATCTCACAGTTTTGAATGGAGCCAGAGACACAATGTTTGTGCTAGACAATATGTTTTGGCTCCTGTAGGAAGAGTGGAATGGTTTTATGGTATTATGACTTCCAACAGCTGCACCTCATCTGAGCAAAGCTCTATCTCTGTGTATTGTAGCAAATAGTTGCTAAACCTTGATAGCGTCTAGAGATGGGGGATAGTGTGGGAAACAGAGTCAGATGACCAGATGCATGTGATGTCATTCTGTACAGAAATAATGTTTTAATATTAGAGGAGACTGAAGTCTTGGCAGCATTCTGCATTCTGTCTTGGATCTGACAACAAGGACCACTCACCCACATTATCTTGCTCTATTCAGTAAGTAGGAACAGTAATTCTTTTAGTCAGTCAGGAATAGATAGTAAGGCTTGCTAAATACTGTATTTTTATAACTGTGTGAAACTTTCAATCGATGTTATTTTTAATAATTATGTGTCTGAAGCTATGTTGTCTACTGTAAATACATATTTAGCATTTTCTTGTTCTTTTATTATTTATTATTAAATATATTTAAACATTTCATTGTGGCTGTCCCTTTTTAGAAAATATTCAAGCTTTAAGAGTATTTGCATATATTTATTTGGTGATAACTCTGGCCACTCCTGAAAGCCTTGCTGTTTGGTCAACATTACCATTTGTATTAATATTAATTTTACTCAGTATAGTTAGATACCATTTTAAGAGCCTGGATTCACACAGTGAGTGGTGGTGGACCTGGCTTGAGCACTCAGCTGAGGACTTAACTCTGAAGCTGTACCAGTGGGAAGCCTTACTGAGGATCTGGGGAGAGACAAATATAAAGATATCCAGACCCCGAGCTGAGTGTGTTCCCGGTGTGCTCTTAAGGGAAATTGTTCTTGACGCAGAGAGGACTGCATATAGAAATACTGGCTGTATCCTTTTTTATCCAAGTGAACGTTCCTCTCCAGTGTCAGTGGTGAGGATTCAAGCTCCTTAATTAGTTAGGACCTCACACCATCATTGTACTACCACCAAATACCTCTACAGCTGTTCATTCAAATGAAGTTGGGTTCTTCCTAGGCCTGTTCAGACCTTTTGAAACAAAATATGCAGATTTAAACCATTGTTAGAAATTAGTATGCACCCTTCTCTCACCATAAAAAGGGGAGGATGACAACCAGTCCCAAGCTAAATCTATAGTCATGCTGTCCAACTTTAATTTTAACCAAATATAAAATAACTAATTTAGGTAACTGCTCACCTCTAAGTAACAGAATATGCTTTTTTTCTTCAACAGACCCTTTAAGTTCAGGTGACTAGGGTGCATTGCCACTAGTTAGAACTTCCTTTGAGTCAAAACCAGGAGAAAAAGCCTTTCAAAAGATTGCTACTGCCACATGGAACAGTTTGTCAAATTATGGCCAAAAAGTTACAAAATATAAGTAATTTTAAGGCCAGCTCTGTGGGAATGTGAAAGAAGACTATAAATGCAACTGCAACTGTGACAGCAGTTAAAATATTCTTTTTGAGGGTACAGTCACATATGTAAACTTCAGTTATTTCCATTATTTGACACCGTTATTGGACTGCACTCATATTAGGTATCAGAGTGTGATCAGGATATACTTTATCTTTTAAATAAGTTGACATATGGATTTTCTCATGTACGTATCCATCCATACTTAATGAGTCACATGTGATTCCTTTAATAAACATATGAATGGCTGCCCCCATTCACAGTGCTTAGCAGGAAAGTATGGAATTAAAGTAGGTTGCCAGGTGATTCTTCTATACCACACACAGGGTCAATATCACATCGTCGAACTTGTATAAGTTCGAACAATGTAATATCGAACCCAAAAGTTCGAAACTCAAAAATAGCGAAGCCACAGCACATCAAATTTTTTTCCCAGGGAAGAAAATCAGTGGGCCGTTTTCGGGGCTTTGCTATTTCCTCCACTGTGGTGTGATCTTGTAGTTTGTATATTTAAATAGGGTGTGTGGGGGGGGCACAGCCCCTCCCACATTGAGGGGTGTGGGGGGTGAAGGCCCCCACTTTAGTTTTAGTTTAAGGTTTATTTATTTATTTTTTTTGTTAGGGAACAGCGATTTTTTTTTTTCCCTGGGAAGAAAATTGCTGTTCTGTGTGTTTGTCTTTGTGTACTTTCAGACTTTTGAGTTCGATATTACATAGTTCAAACTTATACAAGTTCGATGATGTGATACAGAACCCTCACAGACACACACACACACACACACACACACACACAAATAATGACAATGCCCTCACTATTAATCCATAATGCTCAACTCACAAGTTCTGAACATATACTCTCTGCTTTGAAGTTTAATTAAACTATATTAGGCTTTTACATGCATTATACTGTTTACAAAGCTGAACTATAGTTATCACACTTGACCTTGGTTGCATACTGTCACTCACACTTTATGTCCATGTCATGGCTGAGTAGGGTCTTTGAAACAGACCAGTCATCTGGTCAACAAATATAAATAATAATAGCAAAATAAGAAATGGATAATTCAAATTCTTGGAATCATGTAAATGGTAACACATGGCAAATGGTTTGCCTTTAAATGTTAGTAACCATGAACCAAACTGCTTCCGTGATTTCTCACATAAAAAATGTTGTACTGAGTATTTTATTTATATTAATATCTTGTAAAGCATTCATGAGGACTGTGTAATTCTGCTATATCCTCAGTTACCGCCAATAATAAGCTCTAATCAAAATGCCATGTGAAGCTTAACAAAGTTAAGTATGCAACTTGGCTTCAGCATATGACCTGAACAATATTACTGTCCTACTGGGTATTCCATTGTTTGTCATTTATCAGTCAGCTCTGCTCAGATGAGATGCAAAAAAATAAATATGAGCTTTGCAGAATCTGTATAGCCTGCTTACAACATTGCTATATCTTCTGTAAACTGAGAAAAGCATCCTGAAAGCTATTGTGTCAAGGCCTGTCTGATATCATTCTGGCTTTCTTCCATATAAGTAAGTGTGTTTATATTCCTGCAAAAAAGTATTCTGTTTTTTTTATTATTGTAATGTGATTTTTTTTTTTAACAACATGTGATATAATGTCACTTGATATAATATTTCAGATGCCACTTTCAGGCCTTCTGTCACAACCCTCTTATAATCTCTACCTAGCTGAACTCAAGCCAAATAAACATGCGCAAATTGAAATCTTACACATCAAGTTGCTAAACAATATGTTATTGTCTAGTCATTGCATTCCTTTCTCTGCAGGCTTTGGCTCACCCTTTACCCTCCCCTTGCCTCCTCACTCAATCTCTCAGACCTGTTATAACATGCTTAACTACCTCACTTAATCTCAACTCCAAATATATCCAACTGACTTACACCTAGCTTCCTCTCACTACCACAAATACTACTCATTCCGTCTCCTCTCTTACTCCTCTATCTACCCCTTCCATCCCATTAGCTCTTCTAGCTTGTTCCACCTTCATGTGGAGCATCTGCTTTATATCTGTTTGAGTTTAGTACAATATTTGTATATAAGATTTAGGTATATGAGTTTAGAACAGTATCCGTTTGAGCTTAGTACTATCTGTATATGCATCCTACCTTTATTCCTAGCCTCTAGCTAGATATTGCTACATCTGTTAATTACTATGTTTCATACTGTATGTATAGCTAATGTTTGCTGCAGTCTGTATTATTTGCTATTGTAAGTATATTCAATTGTTCTTCATGTACTCTGCTGCTCATTTATTGTTCTGTAGAGCTTTTCTCCCTGGGCGTCCGCTGAAAAAGGACCTGTGTCCAACCGGAATTTCCTGGAAAATAAATAAATAAATATTGCTAAAGACTTTCATTTAAGAATAAACAAGAATATTCACATAAAACTATATTCAGCTTAGTCTCTGTCTTATTTCTGACGTTGATGATTTCCTGGAAAATAAATAAATAAATATTGCTAAAGACTTTCATTTAAGAATAAACAAGAATATTCACATAAAACTATATTCAGCTTAGTCTCTGTCTTATTTCTGACGTTGATGATATTGGAATTTAATAGAAACAGATAGTCTGCAGAACAGCAGTTGCAAGGGAAAGAGAGCAGATAAACCAGACAATGATATCTTTAGTAACAATAAAAATGTTGAAAATAAACAACATTCTTAAATGAGCCGACAAAATCATTTTGCTATATTTCAATTAGATTATGAAAAACAAAAAAGAAACATGGATATGCTTCTTGTTTATCTTGTGTGGATTACATAAAATGATTTTATCTAATTGAAAAAAAAAATATTCCCTCTATCTGACCTCAATTTAACTATCAAAACAAATATTTTTACTTATTGTATGCATCATATTTTAATCTTTTGGTATGATTTTTTTTTTTTAAATCATAAATCAGATTTCATCCCCGTAAGAACAATTCTTGTCAGTACTGTAATCAGTATCTGGCATAAATTACATACAGTATCTTACCAGAGGAAGACAGAGATCAAGGGAAAAGATATTCCTGTCTGACTTAAAAAGTGAAATTAAATTCCATTCATAGTGGGTTGCCAGCAAATCTGTCAAAGGAAACAACATTTGTATTCTTTCAAAAGTGCAAGACCACAGAGAAGAATGCATTCCTGTCCTGCAGAGAATAAATGTGTCGGTGCTGATCAGTTCTTTTCTGTAGGTGAACTGCATTAATGTAAAACTCAGTGAGTAGTGTGAAATCTTTCTAATCTGAGAAATGTATGGAGGTGCAGTACAGTTCATTAACTATGCTGGACGTGTAATAAGCTGTCAAAAATCAGCTACAGGATCCCAGGTTATAAATATTTCAGATGAATAACTCATCACAGCAGTAGTTTACTACATTTTTATTAGAAAGTAAAATTGTATTCAAAGTGTGGATGTCTAAAGGAATGAATAAAAATCAAGAACTAATGGACAGGTATAAGCAGTTATTATGTTGAGTGAAAAAAAAACATAAATATAATCTGTTTGGTTATTTATTAACAAGCTAAAGACGTGGGAGAGACTGGGGCAGACAGGTGGACCAAGTGGTCATTATCTTCTTCCTAAAATGTATGTTTCTAACACTCATTTTATGTCTCATTATGTTACAACACGTTATTCTGACTACCATAAAACATGATTTTCTTTTGTTTTCTGTGTCATTCATTCCTATAATTAAGAGTGTATATCATGGCAAGCTGTGCATTGTAATGCCATCCTTAAGTTACAACTAGAAAAATGCTTCTTTATATTTACAATTACCACCCAGCAAATTCCACTGTAACAATAACCAAATAAATGCTATAAGTAAAGGTGCTTTTCTTCTTTCAAAATTCATGTGATTGAGAACAAAATTGGTGGCTTCTCCTACTCTTCCAGTTCATTTGAATTAGGTATGTCACTTGTAAACAGGCAATATCACAAAATATACCTATATAAAGTCATTAAAGAGACAATTCTGTCTATCTATCTATCTATCTATCTATCTATCTATCTATCTATCTATCCTTTGATGACTGGTTTGGGCCCACTACAGTGGTCACCTCTTTTCAGCAAAAACCCAAGGTTGAATTCATGTGGATTATCGACTATGGAATACTTGGCCAGGGCACCAGGATAAATTCCCCTTCATACCTATAAATGGCAATCATGAACATAATGTTCCATGGCATAAGACTGGTAACATCATTACAGAACAGGAAGGATAACATAAACGTTTTGCAGATCAATGCTAGTAGCCTTAAAAAAAACACTCCACTATGTACAAGCACTCCTTCAGCTGGAAAACAATGATACATGCTATGTCATAGATAGATGGTTCAAGACCAGTGAGAGCTCTCCATCAGTGCAGGGTTTCAATGCCTACCACATGTTCAGGTCCAGTGCATTAGATGAAGGCACTAAAGGTGGTGGTACTTTCATATTCCTAAAAAAATATTTCAGTTCAAGACTCATTAGACAAGATAATGACCTGGAACTCCTCCATGTCCAACTTGGCATTGACAAAACCCATTATCATATCATAGCTAACTGTAGGACCCCCTCTTTGTCCCTCTCAGTCCATAACTCCTACTTAACCAGTATGGAGCCCCTATACATTAAGCCAAACACTATTTCTCAGAGAGACTTCAACTACCTCTCCATTAAATGGGAGACTTATGCACTCTCAATCATGCATGCCTGGAAGTTTCTGGGCTTCTTCACTAGAAACTCTCTACACCAGATAAGTCCACATGCTGCCCAGGAACAAAAAAATACCCTGGACTCTGTCCTTACCAATATGAGTCAGATTTGCTCCCAACCAATTTGACCTTCTTCCCTAATCAAATTGGAATACAGTGTCAGTCATATTCACCTTAAGACTGAAGCTGGAGGCTTCTTCCAATACCTCGGTATTCAGATAGTATGCCAAAGATAATCAATGATGACCTGGATAAATTCAAAAGCTCCTTCTATCTTGACAACTCAACTGATTATATGCAGAGTCCATTACCACCAAATGCTATGCATATATAATTAGCTACATAGATGCATATGTCTCCCTCAGAAATAAACACTATACCAAATTTAAAAGTAACCTCTTATGGTAGAGAAATAATATAGTAAAAGAAAAACTCATTTTGTGCAAAAATAAATTTAAATCTCAAGATGCCAATAATGCCTTTGCTAAATTTTACAAAGAACTCCAGACCCTGAACCAATCAACCAAAGACAGATATGAAATAA
This sequence comes from Protopterus annectens, assembly GCF_019279795.1. Classification (NCBI taxonomy): domain Eukaryota; kingdom Metazoa; phylum Chordata; order Ceratodontiformes; family Protopteridae; genus Protopterus; species Protopterus annectens. Next base: position 146,849,545 of record NC_056749.1, on the reverse strand, counting down.
AAATAGCCACCCAAATGAAGGATGGCTACTGCAGTTTCTTTAACAATGTTAAAATTCTCAGAAACAATGCTTAGAACTGTGCAGAGTAAATAGTAAAGGATATCATATACTTGACCCAAAAAACATAGTCAATCTGCTAGCGGACAAATTTCAATCAAACTGCACCCCCATCTCCCCTACTATGGTCTCAGAACACTTGTTTAAATTGCTCCCCCCCAAATCTGCCAAAAATAAGTTCTCAAGGCAATATATCAGGCAAAGAACACTACAAGGTGGCTAGATAACATTCTAGGCTGCCTATTGTTCAACTTGAAACATGAATTTTCAGACCCCCTACAGCAGTTATTCGGCATCACATTATCAACCTCCAAACAGCCTTTATGCTGGATGAGTGAAAAGCAGCAATCTGAGGCACAAATGCAGGGCATCAATGGAACTGGGTGAGTATAAACCAATGGGTGTAACCAGTCTCACCTGTAAGGCTATGGAAAGCATCATTGTAGAACTGAAAAGTAAGGACATAGGTAACCTACAAACTGTTGACCAAAGCCAGCTCACATTCATCAAGGGCAGATCCTGCCTAGTTTACCCTCACTGACGTCTTTGAGAAGGTTACTAAAGCATTAAATGAAGGTAGGTGATTATACACCACATATCTAGACCTCATAAAGGCATTTAACACCATCACATACTCAGGTATCAGATAAACTTTCCCAGCTAAAGGTAACTCCCTATATAACTGATTGAATAACACAATGGATCATAAATAGAGCCAAGGAAATTATGGTGGGTGACTCTACCTCAGGCAAAAGTGCTGTCTCTGGTGGTATACCCTAGAGCCATCCTTGCATATGTTATAATGAGACAAGCCATTATCTAGTGCCAAACATCATTACTGCAGAACTTTTAGTGTTTAAAGTTAAACTATTAGCATGAATTTACATTCAAGTTACAGTGATTATTTAAGTAATTTTGTTGGGATTCAGGTAAGAGATCACCACATTGTCAGCATATAGTTATGATGGTTAATTTAATCAGCTGCAATGGAAGATCATTAATGAATAAATGGAAGGAGAGGAGTAATAGTCCTAGGGGATATCCATGTAAGTGGTTAGTGAGTATGGTTGTGAACTGTTAGAGTTGAAAATTTACATTCTATTAAGGAGGAAGTGTTGAACAAGGAACAAATGTCAACATAACAACTTCACTTTTTTTAAGATTTTTTAAAAAATGCTACTTAAAACTTCTTTCCAGGTCTAGGAACATTGCCTTTGTCAGATGACTTTTTTGTATTGGAATCAATGTCATTGGGTTGACAGAAATTGTCTGTGGCTGTGCTATATTTCAGTTTGAAACCATGTTGCATGTCTACGGGAATGTCATTTTGTGTAGATAAATGTAAAATCTGAGTATAAAGAATTTTTCTGGCACTTTGGTTAATGGGTCTAGGTTGACTATTGGAAAGTAATCCTTTACATGTTTAGGTGATGTTGTTTTTAGAAGAGAGATTGAGGGGACTTGTTTAAACAGTTGAGGAATGCAATTAGCAGACTAAGACAGACTATACATATGCATTAGTGCCATCATTAAAGAATATCACCCCATTGCAAGGACCAAGGGGTGCATTATATAGATGAATCTTTTCAAGTGGAAACCTATTTTACTGAGTTGATCTTTGTCTTCCTTCTCTGCAAATAATATAAAGTGAAAGAATGGGTATTCCAGAAAATGGTGTAGAGGCTGCCCTTGTAGATGAGTAGAGATGTGGTCAAATTTGAGACGGTTAGGTTGGGAAGGTTTACTTATGTTTACCTTTACTCCTGATACTGTTTCTAGAGTTAATTTCCAAAAGTACCTATTAATGTTAAAACTTCTATGGTTGAACAATGTTTCCAAATTATTCGAGAAAATTTAAAAATTATTTAGGAGTGACTCCTACAGTTTTCCATAATTGTCAGATTTACCATTATTAGTACAGAGCTGGACATATTTTATTAACTTCAAGTACAGACTGCTTTTTCTCTACTGAAAAGATATTTTCCACTCATTACAAACACTGCCATATCTGTGATGTTAGCCAGGGCACCTTGTACCCTTTAACTCATTTACTTTTTATTGGAAATTGTTTGTTTTAAATAGGAATTAGAATATAAAGGCATATAAGAGGTCCACATTGTGACAAAGAAATGCATAAATTGGAGTACAATAAACAACATTGAGTTTTCTGAGGTTTCTGGGATAGTTGTAATATTTATAGCTGTTGGTTGTTTGGTATTAAATATCTGCTAAGTGAATAGAACTGGGTTTGTGCTCACTGAGAGAATTAGGAAAAATTTGCAATCATTGACATTTCTCAGCAATGTCTTGTCACATAATAGCAAATGCAAATTTATTAGTAGACATAGGAAGTTTAGTACCTGAGGTAAATAACTGTGTTTTTTATTGGTAAGGACAGTATGATTTGTTTGTATTTCCAGGAACCTAAAACGTCATGGTTGATATCACTTATTATGATTAAACACCTTCCAAGCAAATTGCAAAACTGCCCACTTGAAGTTCTAATATTATCAATCTGGTCCTTACCAAACCAGATGTCACCTATACCTCACCCCACATGTCCTCATACCTGGTTAAATCTGACCATACATCAGTAATCAACTTCCTAAGCATTCCTACATCAACTGGTAGAACATTTAAGTGAATTCCCCAACAGTCCTCCCCAAAGTCCTAATTGACTGGGCCTCTAAATTCACCTGTGACTTGTACCAGCAGCTACATGACTGCATACTACAGTTAGTACTCACCCATCCAAAATACAACAAATAATCAAGAAATAAAGCTCTGTGATGATATTCCAAAATTAATAAAATGTAAACCAAATGAAGGAAACTGTTGAAGTAAGTCCCTATCTCCCTACCTCAACACTGCACTGGAACATGCTAACAAGAAACTCAGGTGCACTATTAGAAAATGTAAAGAATATTGTGAGAATAAAGACCCTGCAGACACCAAAGGAAATTAGAAATGCCCAGCAATGCACTGAACTCCTCAGTAATAACATGATTTCTGATGACAAGGATAGAACCGATATATTAGTAGTCCAATATTGAGCTAACTTTACCCCACTTACACACATTCTTGGTTGCACTGTCTCTCAAAATGTAGTTTCTCCTGAAATCACTATGAAACAAATCTTAAAATCTGTACAGAGGTTTAAAACAACACCATCATGGTAACAGACCACAAAGCGGTCTCAGTCTGCACTCTCTTCAGTGTCCGGGATGGACGATCTGAGCACCTACTTAAACTGTTCTACCTCAGCCTGTCTATGGTGTTTGTGCCTGGTGCCTGGAAGAAAAGTCACTCTATCTCCTACAGAAAAGCAGCTGCCTAGCGACTCAGATAACGTTAGGCCCATCAAGCTCACTAGCCTTATATTCAAAGCCATGGAACATACAATAGCAGAACCCATTTATGCTGACATAAGTCATTTATACTCCAATCAGTTTATTTTTTGTGAAGGCAGGTCTCTCATGTGAAATTGTAATTAAGTCAGTGCCATAAGTATTATTGCTGGGCCTTCTGCTGTTATGTATTTATTTTGCAAACATCCAGGCCAGTATCTCAAAAGAGTGGTTGACCAAGTCTGTTGATGATCACAAGCTAGGCACTATTTACCACTTGATACTAAACAGCTTCAGCAAGGGCTGGAATCTGGTGGACCAAAAATGGTTTCATGCTAAATGCAAAAAAGTTTCATACTAGCATCTGGAAAAAAAAATGCTCCCACTTTATACATTAGAACTAACAATCCTACTTATAACATACATTAGAACTAACAATCCTACTTATAACAGACCTGGATATTTTTTTGGTCAACCCTGTCTCATTTCATTATTATATTTCCACCACACTTAGGAAATCCTTCTATCTGTCCTGGCTAATTTCCACATGGATACCCTTAGAATATCATTCAGTGTTCAAAGAAATCACCCTCACAGTACTGCACAGCATCTGAGAGAGAGTCAGCTGTCACATTCTACAACACTGACATCTACATGTGGTTTTACATTTATATTATTTCACGATCTGATACAGTACACAGTCAACTGTAGTGCACCTGTCTCTCTGTATTTTAACAAAGTTCACAATTTCTGTATTTAACAAAGATCATATAGCTTGTACAGTTTTGTACTATTATCTTTACTATGTCTCTTTCCAGTTTCCATAACAAGCACAATTAGATTTAGTGATAGGCAGTCAAAATCTTCAACATCAGAAATAGAGCAAACTCCAAGAGTCTAAGTCTTATCAATCCATTCTTATTTGGCACTAATACAGAGGACTTCTGAAGCTTGTTCATAAGCAGCAAGATTCAGAACACAAGCCATCTTCCTCCTGGGGCATACTAATCAGGTCAGGATAAACTGAAACATGAGTGCATATATTGTATATTATTATCTGTACTGTTGGTCTGCAGGCATTTCTACTTAGTAACTTTGGATAGCATTGCATTCTTATGTTAGTATATTGAAACATATCTGGCATGATGTCATGGGGAAAGGGTGGGATACATATCTATCCATGCACATTTTTGAGATTTTCCATGGTTTGTCTGGTGGGGTCTTTTATTCACCTCCTTATAGAGTTTTCCTTACTTTTTTTCCCCCATATTGCCTCTATGTCTGTTGATCAGCACCCTCTAACATGAAATCAGCCCATTCATTTACCATAACTGGTGTAAGTGTCATCCAGGAGGAGTTATCATTCAGACAGCCATCAGGTGTTGTTTGAGATTTTTCTGCTTTAGCCCCATCTAAATTAACATATTGCTGGGAAGGGGACATGCACCCCTTTCTCTCTCCACAAAATACTTGGTAGTGATTTATCCAGTCTCCACCAGGAAAACTGGCTGTTTAGCATACTTCTAAATGCACAGAACCCTTACTGCATGCCCAAAAGAAGAAAGTGGATTATGGTCATTCCCTCCTGCATCTCACTGTCTCCTTCAGTGTCAGGAACACTACTCAAATGCTAGTTACTTGGGACATAGGGAAGGTACCACCCTAGGATGTTTAATAAATAGCAAGACAGATGACCTCTCTGGTCCACTTGAATCACTTTTCAACTGGAGCTTTCAGTCAGGTTTTGTGCCCAAGGAATGGGAGTCATTGAAGATGAACTAGCTGATGTAAGCAGTCATTCCCCTGCATACAGAAAGTCCAACCACTGATCTGGGTAACTACAGACCCATAAGTCTTACCAGTCTCATATGTAAGGCCATGGAAAGAATCATCATGGACTTAATAAACAAGGACATAGGTAACCTGCAGATGCTGGACCTATCACAGTTTGGCTTTGTTAAAAGTAGTAATAAAAAACGATTTAAAAACACTGATGCCATAAGAAGGCTGAAATATGCATGTCTATAGCTAGCGGGGTATGGCTTTATAGGTTTGAAATACAAGAAAAATGTGACTGGAATGATTACTGTTGGCATATCAAGCTATATGCTTTTAGTTCCCCTGGAATTAATGAAAAGGAGAAATATAAGGTGGTTTTGAAGAGGAAGGAATTAAATCATTATGTCTAGGAAGTGCCATGTGATATAAAATTATTTAAATACTTGCTTTAATTGAATACAGCTTGGTCTGAAGAAGTTCCATATTTTGGGGATGAAAGCGCTTACCAGTTGTACGGTCATTTTATTTGCTTGTTATATTAAAGTGTAAAGTGTTTACAAACCTTTGTTTTTTATTATTTTTATTTTGCAGTTTACATTAGTGAAGTTTAAGTTTTGTTAAAAGTAGTTCATTCCTACTAAATCTGGTTTACTTTTTTGAGAGGTCACCAAAGCATTAGATGAAGGTAAGACTGCGTGCACAGCATACCTCATCCTGGCCAAGGCTTCTGATACAATGCCCCACTCTGGCATTATAGACAAGCTCACTAAGTTATGTAGAAACCCTTTTATCAGCTGCTGGATTGTCAGCTGGCTCACTGATAGGACTCAAGAGATCAGAATAGGTGAGGCCACCTTTTGGCATGTATTTCTCTAAAATGGAAGCAAATGCTGAAGGTTTATGGCTCTCTAGGTTTGCAGATGATTGCAAGCTGGGCGTTTTTCAACTCCCCTGAAGACACAAGCATTGCTCAAGAAGGTGTATCTCTGACTAAGAAATGGTGCCAAACCCATGGTCTTAAACATAATGCTAGGAAATGCATAACTGTACCCTTTGGGAAGTCAACCTTCCTGGCTAATTACCATACTGATAATATGCACCTAAGAGTCAACCCAGTGGTCGGGGATATGGGTACGCACATAGACAGTAGCCTTACCTTCGACTCCCATGTGACCATAGTGGTGAGGAAATCCTTTTATGTTGAGCAATTTATTAATAAGGGCATGGCATCTAGGTCCAGAGAAGTCATTATTCCACTGTAGTCCACCCTTATCAGACCAATCACAGTACAATATTTCCTTTGGTATGTACCTTGTCCAGGCATATACAGGAAATAAAGCAACCTCAGAGATTGCTTACAAGAAGAATATAAGGATTAACAAACCTTTCCCTCTACTCATCTACTATAGATTGTTCAGTGGTGATCTATGCCTGGCTTACAAGGCATCAGCAAGTCCCACACTTATAAATCTCCTACATATTTGTAAATCAAACAGTACCAGAAATACAAGGTCTAGGTACCTGAATTTTGTCTGTAACATAAACAGAACATGCTGTAGAGACAGATGTGTGTCCCAGAAAATGTCCTCTTATGGAACAGGCTTCCCATCTATATGAAGCTGAGTTCATCAGTTACCTAGTTTAAGTGCAACCTAGTCCAGTGGATAGGGAATAGGAAATTTACACTGGGTCTAGCACCCATGTCCCTTATGGACAGAGATAGCTTATAAATGCCTGGCTGTCAATGTGCTATGTGGATGCAGGACATCATTATTCTTTTTGAAAAACGTGGCTGCAATGTCCTATGTGGATACAGGACATCATTATTCTTTTTGAAAAACGTGGCTGGCTTATTTAGGCCCCTTAGGTCATTAGCCTAGTAACAATATATGAACCTATGAATCCGCCTGCACTATAGAATTAGTCAAGTATCAAGATTTGTTTTCCTTTTTACTACAAGGTGTATGGCATCATTGTATGTTCACACCTTTTTTACCTCCCACAGCCTCCAAATATCAGCCCTCTAGTGGCTAATTAGGCCTATCCTTTGTCCATTTCCTGCAGGAGAGAACCTATGGGAAAGCATCACCCAGGAAACCATTAAGGTTTTTTTGATGATGCGCCAACTCCTCAACCTTAATGCTGATGTGAACAGTTGCCAGGATCCTGTAGTGTCTTCCCTGCTATCAGGAAAATACACACGTTTTGTATATGCATTCCCAGAAGGCTGTGCACACACAGAGCCTACTACATAAGCAGCTTGGCTTTCTACACCTCATTCTCTCATTGCTACCAGATGTAGTACTGCAGCAGTTTGAGCACCGTCTCCCACCCCAGGATGAATGAGCTGATGTAAGCAGCTTATTAATATCCACCCTACTTGGCTTCTCCTGTACCCCAGCATGGTACTTGAGCTTGGATTATTTAGGAATGAATCAACATTTCATTCCTCTCTGTTACAGAGATGATATGTATTTCATTTCCAAAGGCAGTGTATCTTGCTTTGCCTGTCAATACCCATTTTAAACAAAACACAACTTTTGCTGATAGTTTTGAGTAAACATGAAAAAAAATTAAACAGTGTGATTTAATGTACCTATGAATAACAAGAAAAGGTATTATTTCACATGCAGTATCAACTCTTGAAATGAATTCTTCTTGTCTTGATGACTGCTTTCACATGACCAGCCAGCAATATAACTTGCCACAGGGACACTCTAATGCTTAGTTAATGTCAAAACTCATCTTCTGTCATAGCTTCACTAAAGTGTGCATTAAAAGGACTCAAACTCTCTCACTAAACAAACAATAGAACTTTCAAATTAATTGTCATTAAATCTTTGTATAATAATTACAAATAGTAATACAAGACCCCTGACTATAATCCACAATGAAAAATATTTAAAAACTAATGCTTTTATTTTCACGGTGTAGTTAATAGCAATATAATAGAACATTTACAAACCAGCATTTAATGACTTACCCAACAATAATAAAATAATAATGTAATGTTAAAAATCCACTTGGAAACCTTTCTGAGCGTGCACTTAACTTTTACAACAAAATATAAAATATTTTTATTCATTGGAGCTAGAGAATGCTTTTCACTATAAATGCATTGCTTTGGTTAATACTAGTTTTACAAGAACAAATCTTTAGTTTCCACATCAAAGCTTTATCCACATTTAGTAGTAGGTAGAGTTTTATTTTCTGTTAGCTAAGCTGCTTACCTCTGTACATCTTCATTCACACTAGTCCAAAACAGACAAGGCTTGCTTCTTGCAAAAAAATGCCTTTTTCCATATTTCTATAGTATATTTGCAGAAACATTTCTTGATATTCAGAAACATGACTTTCATGGTCATGCAATGGCTAATGCCTGCAGGCCAAATCAGATGATGTAGCTGTAAGCTAATTATCAATTCAATAGTAGAAGCACCACATGGTCATATAATTAAGGAATCCGTTAGTGGAACTGTCACTGACCAAGAACAGAGGAGTGCACTGTGACTCTAGTCATATGAACCAAGATTCATAGCAATGTGCATTTAACATTTGGAGCGTTTCTCCCTGGGCCTCCACTGAAAATTGACTTCATTCAAAGTCGGACTTTCCTGGTAAACAAATGTTAAATAAATAAATAAACACACACACAACTATGTTTCACTATGAAAACTACTATGATTCATAAAAGGACCTCCCAGAAAGGCCCTATAAATGATATTTATATACCTGAGGAAGGAAAGGATTACAAGCAGAAGAACATACAGAAGGACACAGGGAAGGTAAAGGAGGTAGACACAGGGAAGGAAAAGGAGGTAGACATGGGGAAGGAAAAGGAGGTAGACACGGGGAAGGAAAAGGAAGTAGACACGGGGAAGGAAAAGGAGGTAGACACGGGGAAGGAAAAGGAAGTAGACACGGGGAAGGAAAAGGAGGTAGACACGGGGAGGGAAAAGGAGGTAGACACACAGAAGGAAAAGGAGGTAGACACACGGAAGGAAAAGGAGGAAGACACAGGTTATTTTTTTTTTCTGGAAGGGGCAGGTATCCATGCTTTTTTCCCTAGAAGGATAGAGGGTGGAGATGTAAAGGGAAGTCAGGAGAAAGAAAGATGGTAAAGGGACAGTAGCATGGGCAGATTAGCAAACACAAATCACAGGCAAATATTAGCAGTGGAGGTGATGGCACAAATGGAAACATAACAGATACATATATACAGACAGACAGATGGAGGTCATTTGCTGATGAGTAGGACTACAAATGGGAAGCAAAACAGAAGAAAGTAGGAGCATGATGATGGAGGATAGACTGAGCTGATGGCTCATTTTCCTGCTGCCTAGTGCAGCATGGAGGTCAGTCCACTTCTCTCTCTCCTGCGCCCTGCTTCTGTTGGGGCAGTAAGATGTGACAGGCAGTGATGTGACATAACAATGTGCTCAAGGATGTTATCCAGGTGGTGTAGACATCAAGCCACTGGTCCATCAACACCACCATCACATCCTTCAATTCTTGCCAGAAAGCATACTGGGATTTTACAGTGTGCCCACAGAGTTGTAGCTGTTTTTTTTTGTTGTCCTTTGCAGCTCCCTCATCAGGTACCCCAACAACTATAAGTTGAAGACCAATTTAAAAAAGTATTTTTTTTAAACAGGCAAAAGGCTTCTCGAACAAGAAAAAAAATCAAATAAGTTCTTTACAGCATTGCACTGTTAGAGTTTGTTAAATTGGCGGATTTATTATGCTTTTTTATTAAATAAAAAATCAACAAAAACTACAAAAGAGGACATTCCTCTTACCCCTGGACATGCCTATGACATCACAAAATGGGTGGAAAATGTGTGTGGGAGATGGGAAGGGTTAGGAGGTGTGAAGGGTGTGGCTTTTGTCTGGTTTCAGCCACAACAAAAGGTGGCAATCCTAGCCCATAATTGTGAACCAGATGCTGCTGCTTAATCAGTGCCATGCTATACTATACCTACCTCTCCATCTCATGGTCATTGTGATGATATCAGGTATTGCCAGCTATGCCAGGAGAAGTAGGTTAGTGGATGTGTAACATATGCTAGCATAGCTAGCTGGAGTTTTGTAAAGAATTATATGTCATTTGCATATCAAACTGATTTGTACAGGTGCTTGTGTTAAAATGTATTTTTAAAGCTGCTTGTGTTAAAAATGTACCAACAGTGGGTCCTGCTGGACAGAAAAAAATAAATGCACCTGTATGTCAAGCTGTATTATGACTGTTGAAGTTAATATTGTAACAGAGGATACTGGAAGTGAAGAGGTTAAGCTCAGTCCCAGCTAACTTTTAAAAACAATATCCTTTAGTTAAATTACTTAACTTAGGCAATAAAGATTGTATCTCACAGGTCTCAATGCAGCCAGAGACAAAAAGTCTGTACTAGGAAGCCTTCTGTATTGTCCTTGGTGGTGAACTAATTGCTACTGTGAAAGCATGGAAGTTGGAAATTGTTTTATGACTTTCAGAAGCTGCAACATATCTTAGCAAAGCTCTAGGTGTGTAAGGTAACACATCTGAGCTAAATCTCTAGTAAAGGGGGTAGTATGGGCACCAGAAGTCAGATGACCAGATGTATGTGATGTCATTCTATAATCCAGCACAAACATGATGTTTTAATAATAGTTGAGACTGAAATTGCAGAGCAATCTTTTTTGGGAACTTGACATAGAAGGATCTCTCACCCATTTCATCTTGCCTTGCTTTAGTAAGTAACCTGGGAATAGTAATTCTAAAGATCAGTCAAGAAATGATAGTGAGATTAGTTAAGTACTGTTTTTCTGTACCTTTGTGAATCTATCCATCTGTGTTATTTTTAATATTTCCTGTAACTGAAACTCTGGTGCTTATTATAAATAGATATTTAGTATGTTCATGTTCTTTTGTTATTTATTATTAAATACATTTAAACTTCTCATTGTGGCTGGTTATTTAGAGAACATTTTAACCTTTGGGAGTACTTATAATATTTATTTGATGACACTGTGGCCACTCCTGACAGCGTTGCCACATTGGTCAAACAATACCATTTGTATTAATATTAATTTCACTCAGTATAATTGGGTACCCTTGTAAGAGCGTTAGAGTAGCTGTCTTTGAAGTGTCTGGTAGCAGTGACATATATATACAGATCAAATCTCAGAGTGTGTGTGTGTGTGTGTGTGTGTGTGTGTGTGTGTGTGTGTGTATATATATATATATATATATATATATATATATATATATACACAAACACACACACAAATCAAATCTCAGGGTGTGTGTGTGTCAGCTACTTGCAGCAGGGACACACAGCACTGGTTTTACAGAGAGGGTGTTGGAGGACATGGCCTGGATATTTTGCCTAAGACTAAACTCTATAGCTGTAACAGTGCAGAGTCTTTTGGGGGGGCTGGAGAAGAGGGGGAAATGTAGAACCCAAGCTGAGTGTGTTCCCTGTGTGCTCTTAAGGGAAATTGTGCTTGATGCAGAGACCTGCATCTGGAAATACAGAGTGCATCCATCTTTGTTCCAAAACAACGTCCCTCACTGGTGTTAGTGGTGAGGATTCAGGCTCCTTGATTACTGCTGCAGAGGAGGTGACATCACTGTCATCACCTGCAGTGAGTTATGCATTACAGTCTTCAATGGGTACTTCCTCCACTGCTGACATGGGCACTTCCCCTTCCCCAGTGTTATTACCTAGCTGTAGTTTGTGTACAAACACATTGTGTAATATTGTACACACGACCAAGAGGTTGCTTCATGTTTCTGGGTCATACTGCAGGACACTACTAGAGACATTCAGACAGTGGAAATATGCCTCTGTCAATATGATCATGAACAATGTTTCAAGCCTGTGACAAGGCAGTGTTGAATGCATTTTCTGCCATAATCTATAGGTTTCTTATTGTTGTCATTTGCTATGGCCCCAGGGCATATCTGGTATTACCAGTAAGATAAGCTAGCGGAATTTATACTGTATAAATCACTGATATAAATTGCATATGTGACAGATGTGGGAAATGCCTGGGTGGGCACTGACATATTGTATATTACATATTGCGTATTGCACATAACCTAACAGTTGATGGAGTATAATCCCTTATGATATACCATTGGCCTATTACTGTTTAGGACCATGATGGCAATGTGGGTGCAAATGGTGCCTCCCAGTACATCACAGAAATGAGCTATACCATAAAATGCCCACATAGTGTTTTTTCCTTCTTTTTTAGTGCATATGAACCACATATACTCTTCCACATTTTTAAGCATAACATTAGAAAACTGGTGTAGTTTCCTTAATGCTGATGTCTGGAATATACATAGCATGTCCCCATTCATTATGCTTGTATCTGGTATTCTCAAAGTAACACGTACTTTGATTCTACAGAAATGGACATTTCAAGAATATCATGAGCTTGCATATACGGGTGACACATCTGTACCAACTCCTGCAGGGTGCATCTGTCCACACGGTCATAATCCACTACTTCTGTGTAATGGAGGGAGTGAAATGTTAGGCACCATCATTCTATGACAACATTACACATCTGTGGCTACTGACTGTGAGGATGACCTTACACAACTGAGGCAAAACTACTGCTACCCCTAACATGGTTCCACAATCACTTTCTCTGAGCACCATGACTTTGCAGTGAACATATACTCTGCCTTGTAGCACAATTTTTACACATTCCTGAATCCTTTCTCTATAATGTTTACCCTCAATTCCCCATCACCCTCCTTATAATAATGCTTATTTGCATCACATTATGCCATTATTTGCATGTTGACTATGATATTTTGCAACTTGGTGCAATCGTCCTAAGTGCATCTCTAAAGTCCCCTCCTGACATGCATGCAGTTTCACATTTTACATCATGCTATTTGTTTCTGAATCTTTTCCACCCAATTGTATTTACAATAACATATTTAAAATGCAAAGTATTTGAAGAGTTATTTATCCATACATATACTTTTTACATTAGTGAAATAATATTATGCAAAAATCACTTATATAGATAATAAATGAACATTTTATAATCATCAGTGATGTACCTTAGTGTGTTTGGAATTGTGCAACAGCTTCCAAGAATATAGCATCATTCCATCTTGAGTGTAGCTCTCCTAAGTGCAGATAATGTAAGTTGTTTGGGCATTTTCTCTGCTGCAAAACAAAAAAGAAAAAATATTGAAAAATATATCCAACATTCATGGTGTGTGGTCTCCTACGCCTATGCATCTTAATAATCCCTGCAATTACTTTAGAAATAGCATTTCATTGATTTCCTTTGGCATATATTGCACTTTTTTTACATATTTTATTATGTTTCTTTCTTCATTTTGTCCATGTTTATTACACAAGGTTCTTTGTGTGGAATTACTTTATAGAAAATGCAATTCAAAATAAACAGACAATGAAAGAGAAATGAGTTATTTATAATGAAGTACTTACAATGAAAACAATGAACAATATTTAATTTGCAATTTTATTTTCAAGTCACACGAAGAAGAGTACTGACATCATTTCTTGTTTAATTTCTAAGGAAGCTCTATTTCTAGGGCACATGTGAAACATTCTACAATATAGAGGTAACAGCCATGTTTGCAATGAAAAATTACTTTAGGTTATAGTTGTCTACTGAAAGCATTGACTTATTACTGGAAGATTTATTAGTCAGTATGTAGTTTAAAATTGGAACAAGATAATTGTACTGTGCTATCACTGGTCACCTTGTATCTCATGACCTTGATGTATTCCATTGCATTCTTCAGATAAAAACATGCTTTCAAAAACAAACATAAATAAAGTATATTTAAGCTTAAGTTACTCATGAGCATTGCTCACATAAGGCACTGTATGTTGTGAGTGTGGAGGGAGTTAAGGATAACAGTACATGAACTGTTTGTAAGTCCTTCTAAAGAACAGAATTTGCCCATATATTTCTTTAATATAGTATTGTCACCTGATGTAACAAGTTGTGACAGTTTGTTTTTAGACTATAAAAGGAAACTTTTAGAAAGAGAAAAGTACATGCTTTTTCACATTTGAGATGTAATATGATTCAGGTGATTGTTTCATGTTATTTTATATTTTTGCAGAGGAAATATATGTTTATGATAACCAACGCCACTGATATAAATAGGAAAATACCCTTGCTATGCCCCTGGTAACCCAAGATTGATTAGCATATCAAGAGTTTGATAGTGCTTCCAGGAATAATGGGTATGTCTACCCAGGAAAGGAGGTGGCAGTCCAGAGCCATCGAACACCTTAACTGGGCACTGCAAGAGGTAGTCCCAGAGGTGGACATCCATCAAACTGCTTTAGGGGTAGCTCTCATTACGATCATTGCATTGTGATCTCTGTTGTGGTACTGGTCATCCCTCAACCCCCCCCCCCGTGAATGTTTGGTCTAAAATAGAAATAGACTCTCAGTGTTAGATCCCAGAAAGGACACAAACCAATGTTGAGTCTGCCTGTCTGATGGACCCCCAACTCTAAAACCATCCAGTGTGCGGGAACAAATGTTTGCGGCTGATAGGGGGGAGGACCAGTTGTTAATATGAGTAGTAGAAAATTGCACATTGAAAAAATATATTTGTAAAGTTAATAGAAAATCTGTATTATTGCTGTTAAGGCATGTGAATATTTAATGTCCAATCTGTGTTACACAGTTTACCGTAACTCACCATCAGGCTTTATTCTTAAGGTGTATGCAGCTGTTCATTCCGTGGCTAAATATTTATAGCTATTCATATCTTTCAACCTCATCATTATTTTGCATGTAATATTAAGTGGATCCTGGGTTTTATTATAATCAAAAATAATCAGATGGCTATTGTGAGAGACCCCATCCATAACTTAGTCATTACTGTTTTTATAGTGAGTTTGCAAAAAATATAGGAATAAGTTAATAAAATAAGTCTTATGACCTAATTGTGCATCTCTCATGAACCAGCCTTTGTAAACTGTGTGGTGACAAAAAATATTAGTAGCTTACCACAGACAGCATCATAATTTGTTCTGTAGGACAACATATTTAAAGGTATTTAGCAGCTGTGTAATAAACGTTTAATAAATGAGAAACAATGATTCCTAATTTGAGCTGTGCACAGTCTTTATATATTTTAGGGGGCATGTTGCTGCTATTTCGAAAAACACATTTTGGAATCTTATGCCTTCTGATTGGCAATTTTTTTTGTTGGATATAGCATTATTCATACAACAAAGCTTTTAGCAATGACATGCATCTCTCCACTTATTTCAAGTAAACTATTTCAAATCCAGCACATGTACAGTGCTGAACTGAAATGGATTATTAAAAGATTAGCAAGTTTCATTGTTTTGTGTATGTTTTGCAGACTGATACTTCTAGAACTTCAGAGTGATGAATGCCATTATATGAGGAAAATAAAAATTTTAAACTTGTTTATATACAAAGCTAAGGAATAGTAACCCAATCGAAGTGTATCCAACAGGTAATATAAATAAAGGCAATAAGTAGCAAAACTGGAAATGCACTGTACTGTTAACTCAATAGTTTTTTATTGTCCTTGTCACTGAACATAAGTCAGAATTAATTGAAAAGAACATGATTATTCCTGTGGAACAATTCTATAAAGATGTTAATAATGGTGCACAAAACCAGTCCTGTAGCTGATGGGTTCAGGAATAGTCACATGATAACAAAAAACTCTCTCTTCATTGGTCTGCAAAGCACACACAGACACACACACTATCAACTGTCCCTGATTTTGCCTCATGATTTTTCCCCAGTCCTTTGTAAAATGCTTGTACTGTCCAGTGATGAGATCAGTCACTCAATAATGTCAGATATGAAGAGTTTCCATCTTCTTATTGTCCAAAAAGTGCATGTTGATGCAAATACTTTTTTTCTAGTACCTTTTTATTTGAAATAGAGTAGTATATAAAATCTGATTTTGTGCCTTTCTTCTTCACCAACTATTTTTGGCTTTGTTTAGAATTCTGGAGAAAAGAAGTTGAAATATGAGTTACAAATGTATCTACACACACACACACACACACACACACACACACACACACACACACACACACACACACACACAAACTCACTTTTGCATCAAAATAATATCAAGGGTAGTTATGTATTATCGCAACCACATTTCAAATCTGTCTTAACAGGCCAGCTTTAAACAGAGTGAGATGAAATCTTTACAACATGGTGTTGTCAACTGTTGTAGGTAGAAAGAATAATTTCTCCTTGTTACCAAACTCTCCCACAGCAATAATCACTTAGTTTCTTTCAACATCTATTTTTCAATGTTTACTACTCCATAACCATATAGTAGAATCTCATTTGTCAATATACTGCTCGAAAATTTTTAGGAGTTATTTTCCCTGCCTTATATTTTAGTTCATGGCACTAATTTCAACAACAGCAATCTAAGCCTGGAAACCTAATCAGGGAAAATACGAATGGAAGAGGTGCTAGATCCCTGAAGCTGAAAGTGCCTGGGGGCCTCATCGGGCAGGAGTTATTTTCCTGTTGAGAAGTTAGCAAATTGTGCTTGGTTGCTACTATTCCAGAGGCAGCACTGCGTGCTTAAGCAGTTGAAACCCTTACATCATGTAAACACTACTTAACCGATTGTTCCAGTTAATGCACTGCCGGTTAGGTAAACTAAAGGAGTACAGGCCACTTTACATATTCTGATAGGGCAACTCCAAGAAGCAGTTGATCTGTAAGTTAATACTATTTGCAATATGTTATTTTGTTAAGCTGTTATTTTTGTTTATTTATTTTTGCATCTTTACTTATTGTAAAAGTAGGTGGTATGTATACCAGCATGCATTATATAATTATAAAAATTCATGAAATTAAAGAAAATAATAAATAATATCAATTTGAAATTAAGAATTGATTTATGTGTGATAATTGAAGTACCATATATAATAATAAGTAAGAAATTTATTGGAGATTTTATTTTTTTGGAGCACAAATCGTGTGCATGCATGAATGCATGCATTATGCTTCATATATATGCATATACATGCACACACACACACATGCTAAACATGCACAAGCACACACACTTATGTACTCACACAGCTATATACATATAAAAACATGCACACACACACACACATGCGCGCAGGCACACACATATAAAACCCCTTTGCATCTCTTGCAAACCTTCAAATGCTCTCTCAAACCCCTTACCTGTTATAAAGAAATCATCGAACTAATGACTGTCCTCTGTGTATCCACATGTTGCTGCCGAACCCAATGAAGTACAGTGCTAAATTTCTCGAAAATAAATCAAGCTACCGAGCATCCCATTGGCAGAGCCTTATCAAAGTAAAATTTGTTTCCAAACAGCATGCCTAATAATGGCCAGTTATCCTCTCAAACTGGCAAAGGTGAAATGTGGATTCAATGTCCACCTTCTCCAACCAGGGATCCCTAAATCCCCGAATAACTTTCATGGCATCATCCAAAGATGCATGACTGACCTTGGCATCCTCAACTGAAATAAAGTCATTAACGGAGCTCCCTACTGTGTATGACAATTGGTGAATCATTCTGAACTCACAGACCACCTTCTTAGGAACCAAACCCAGTGTTGAAACCTTAAAACTCTCAAATGGGTGGGGGGCTATCAAAAGGACCCAACAGCCAACATGCCTATATATCCTCTTTCCCCCATACAGAACGCAAATTATTACAAACATCCTCATCCACCACCACCCTTGATTTATCAGAAAAGCCCTCAAATATTTCTTCCTTAAGAGAAGAATCAGGAAATTGTTGGAGCATATGCTGCAATACTTCCACCTTATTGAGAGAATGTGTTCCCGGGCCATCTCCTTGCCTCACTAAAGGACAGCCCTCCATATATGCCTTGAAAATTCCACATACCTTGGAGATCCTGAAACCCCTGAAAAGAAGGGAAAACACCCTCATCAGTTGAAAGCAAAACTTGAGTCATCAAATTAACTTCCTACTGACCACACTGCACTGCTGGATGGCTCCCCATATACTTAGAATAAGTATGCAAGAACTTACATTGAACAATGCCCCGCATTAAAAGCTCAACATACTCCCCCTTCCCCCCCTACCTTTCCACCACTACTAACCCGCCAAAAGGTGTTCATCACAGTAGCTAGCCATATGTCTGGATGCCCAACCTCCCAATGAAGAGATTGATCAACTGCTTTCTGTTTCCAAAACCTCTGGTCATACCATAAACAAGCAGTCCCCAGCCATAAATGGTGAACCTCCCGAATCATAAGAAAGGAGAATAAGAGTGACAAAGACAAAGAAGCATCCTTCTCCAGCCAAACTGCCATATAGTAAACAAAACCTACCACTAAATTATCCCACGTCCTGGGCCACAACCTTCCAACCCTCCTCCTCCCCAAAGCTACTAAAGCTGCCAAAAGGTTGTTACTATTCACCATCTCTGATTCCACCAGTTGCTGCACTCCTTCCACATCAGTTAATTAAAAGACATCAACATACTTCCTCTTCCAAATTTTTTTCCTTAACTGAAGATGGAATATGAGGGGGTCAGTAAAACTGTCCCAGTCCCATGCACCAAAGCCTTTGTAGCTAACCAATCACCTGACAGTAGGCCAAAATCTGATTCAGCTTCAGAAAACAATCCTACCCCATCCATGGTTGACCCCAATCTCTCCACAGGCAACCCGATCTGATATTCCCCACTGATTGCTTCACCTTGTCCTAGCTTGTGGCACAGCTGTGTATCTCCCATAGACCCTCCAGCTTCACCCACCTCATGACAGACATCATCTCCAGCTATCCCACAAATATTCCCCACACACCCCAATCCAGCCCTACCTAACAAGACTCCCAACCGGGTAATATTACCTGTTCATCTATCCTGAGCCATTCCAACTTCCAGAGGATCCACTGCACCCACATCTTTCGACGGCCATCCCCACTTCCCATGAGCCACCAACTTGGTCCTCAGTGTTAGACATTGTCTCATTCGAATGGAATCACCCACATCATCTGCCATCTCAGACTCAGCATTAGGCACCTCCCGGAATGGATCCTCCACAATGGCCACCCACCTCCATTGTCAATTCTGAAAAAGAGAGGACACATTAAGACTGCACGGGGGAAAAAAAGTAATTGCCTTTGAACTGATACCTGCCTCCTCAGAACCCAGCATGTGAGTACAGGCAAGTAAAAAATTTATATCATTCTGCAACCTCTGACCCCACTCCACCCAGAACTGTTGTCCGCCCCACTCCTGACACAAAGTTTGCCTGTGTATGTGTGTGTGTGTGTGTGTGTGTGTATATCTATATATATATATATATATTTATAGGAACACTTCACATAATCAAATTACTGAAATCTCGAATTTCATATGGTCGAGACCATATGATCGAGATTTCAGTAAATCGAATATGTGTAGTGTTTAAAAATAAGAGTTTACTTACCTTAATACATTGCGTGCACACAGAGGCAAGGATTCTTGTACGCTGTATTCTGTGTGTATGTAATGTTTTATTTTTTTTTTTGCGGTGTTGACAGGAAATGAGAAATCTCCCCTTTTGTGCTTCTGCATACAGCGCAAGATGGGGCGAAGCCCCACCTGCAAAAGCGAAGTTTGTCTTTTTTTTTTTTTGGTTTCGCTTCAGAAGTTCGAGTTTCGGAAACTCGATCTTTTGGTTTCGGTTGTTTGCAGTTCGAGATTTTGTTAATTCGAGCTTCTGAAGTGAATCCGTGTGTATATATATATATATATATATATATATATATATATATATATATATATATATATATATATATATATAAATAGATATACAGATATATAGATAAGATATTATTTCTTTCTGTATGACTCTCCGGATTTTCTACCTATCATCTAAGCAGTAACGCATACCCCACAACCTATCAGTGCAAGAAAGCCTAACAATGCCAGTCAAAGGGATATATTTAAATATTGCTGTGATAAACTTCAAAAGCTGCTTGAGTTACAGGGTTTGAACTATCATAGATTTTTTGAAGGATTCGAAGGTCTGGAACGCAAATGTATGTTATTATTTAGTTCCCTCGATCTTCCGATCATCTCAATGATCAGCCAAAACACCACAAATTTTATGAGGAACAGACCAAAGTAAGTCCACATAATTCCACTCAAATCTGGTAATTTTAGAGGTATGCAATTAAAGGAGTTGGCATGCCTATAGAACATATTTTAAATATCGCTCATAAACTTTGCAAGCTGCTAAAATTACAATCGGAAACTCATATGTATGTCATTGTTCAGTGACTCAGATCTTCCGATCATAACAGAATGACATTCTGAAGGATTTGAAGTCTGATACTAAAATCTATGTCATTATTAAGTGACTGTGATCAACTCTGTACCACTCAAATTACCTTCCACAACTGAAACCCTGCACCAACCTCCAGGCATGAATCTTTATGAGGAAGACACCAACATAATTCAAAATTATTCCATGAAAATCTAGGCAGAATAAAGGGATTTGGCACTCCTATATTACTTACAAAAGCATGTCACCCTCCCAGGACCATTAAAACCTCACTGCACATGCACAGGAAATGGCTGTTATTCCCTGGTGGCTTTTGACATTAGACAGGGACCGCTCCAGGCAGCAACCACTTGCTCATCTACCCCACTCCCACTAACAAACCATTCAATCCATACTTCATAAAAAGACACTCACCACCAACAAACGGATGTCTGCAAAGCAACCAACTGACAAGGGCCAAGTCACACAATCAAAACTGCAGCTGCCAACACCACAAAACTACAAACCACAACCGAGCAATCTCCACAGAACAAGTCCAGGTGACTAATCAAGGAAGAGGATGGACATGCAAAACAACCCCTGCCTATTCCCCAAAGTCTCCAAGCACCTCACAAGAGGACACCAATAACCAGGGAAAGGCCAACATAGATAAAAGCACAGAAGCCAAGAAACAGTAAGGCTGAGTCCATAGACTACTTGATGGCATGCATTCACCCACCATCACCACTCCAGTTGCACTGCTCCCATATCCAACCCTCAAAAACAACTACAACTCAGCAATGGCCTAAAAATATTTTATTAAATATAAAAATAACTATTAAATATACAACTCGCCATCACCGCCAAAACCCACCACCCACCGCTAATCTGAAACCTACCTACTCTCCAGGAACACCTACTTAACTTTGCCTTTGCAAACTCATACAAAAATGTGATTCCCCTTCCCAGTTACAGGCCTATAAAACCTAAGTCTCACCCTACATCTACCTCACTTCCTCCAAAGTCCCCTTAACAATTACCCCCATCACTTCCAAAAGTCTGGTCAAACATGTCTCTCTTACTTAATCTCAACCCCCTTCCATAACGAATCTCCCACTCCTCAACCCCCCATTTAACTCAATCTAACCTTCACCAAAGATGTCCCTGGACAAATTGGTTTGTTCCAAACCTCATTTATTGAAGTTATACCATCAAAAAGACGATAAGTGACCTTTTGAGAGAACTCCAGATGCATTTCAGAATGTTTAATGAAACTGTGACTTAATGAATCTTTTCAGTAGCATGCCAGTAAGTGATAAACAGTTATGTGCCACTGCAGAATACATGTGCTTACTTTTTTATTCCATTGGGTGACTGTATTAGACATTTACAGTATGTACGAATTCTATTGCATTCTATTTATATCTTTGTGTTCTGTAGTAATTCAAATACAGTTGATAATTTTTCATTGATGCAAGAAACAAACATAATTTTGCTATATAACAGTGTTCTTTTTAAAATACTTGCACTATTTTGTTTCCTACTGGACATTGGGAGACCTACCAATATGCAGACTGCTTTACAACTTCTGCCTACAGCTACAAAGTTTATTTCAAGATTTAAATTTCACTAAAGAAAATTTTGAAAGCAAAAAGGAAATATTTATCTACATATGTTCTTACCAAGATAAAGAAAGAAGAATACTCTTGATCTCCAATGAAAAGGCTTTTTAAGGGACTCTTAAAACTGCGCAGCCTTGAATTTACTGATGTTGCATTTGAATGAAGATTAATTTCAGCAGTCCCTTTCAAATGCTCCTAAGAATATGCCTGAAATGCACTGATGCAATACAGAGCAGACACATTTTTCAAAGAACATCAACAATAGGCTTTGTTCTGAAAGGTGACTCTGCAGCGTTCTCTGTAACATGGCATACAGTTATGCTGTGCATTTACACTATACGGTGCCATCAGATAGCTCCTCACATTGCTATTCCTGCTACTTCTTTCTCTTCCGCAGTCACCAAAATGAAGGTCATACTTACATCTGTTGTTACTTAAATGCAGCTTTATTTTCTACCAAAGCATTTTTCTTCTCCTCATATTTATTGCACTGACTGCCATATTAGCACTTACTTCATAATGCAAGCTTCAAGCATTTCTCATGACTGGAATCTGTTGAATAGCACACAGTACAATAACGACATATTGTAAACACTATGTTCCATACATCACACCATTACAGAACAGAGGCATAAAACGAGTTCCTGAATCACGCACAACTTATGGTAATGCATGCATGTGTTTTGTTTTTCAGTATATACTGATCAGCACTCTTTTCTTTGATACCGCTTTTGAATTCAGAAATACCCTTTAAAAGCATTATTCATTGCAGACTTAACACTGTGATCTGCCTTGCTAAAAAGTAAAATAAAATAAATAGTAAAATAAAATAAATGGTAAAATAAATAGTAAAGTGATAAGGGATTAAATTCACAGATGAAACATGATGAAAAGCACTCTCAACACTGTGTGTTCTACACTTGTTAGATAAGGTGGGAAAGGATGCGTGCATTGCAGTAACATTTGAACAGTTTTGGCGTAGAATAGGGCTACTGTCATATTTGGGGGGGGGGGTACATGAGGTTTATGAGTTGATTACTTATTTTAGTTTTTGTTTATCCTTTGTAGACTGAGTTAGTCCCACTAGGCTAGCAGCCCATTTTCAGGGGGTAGATGAGATGGCATTTGTACTACTAGCAGAATTTTGGCCAGCGTATCAGGGAACTTACACTACTCTTATCAATAGATACCATGGGATCTTTTACATCAACCTGAGCTACCACCAACTCAAGCACATAGGACCTCACTTTAACATCTCATCCAAAGCATGACACACTCAAGAGTGCAGCACCCAATTACGCTGCACTTCAGTGTCAGAAACTGATCTACCTGCTGTGAGAATAAAACACACAGCCTCCTGCACCAAAGGTGAGTGTGCTACCTGTTCTGCCACTGACACTACATTGGCCAAGAAAAGTACAGTGTACTTTTTAATAATGCAATGCACAGAAATAAACACAATACAAGACACCGATCTATAGTTTACCCTAAGGCAAGCAACCACTTAAAGAAAAAGTAAAAATGCAATCTTGGTATTTGTGACAAATAGATGTCATTTCTAGTTATGAATGTTGGGTTAAAATGTATGGTGTGGCTTTCATTTGTCACTAGAGGATAAACTAAATCTATATAAACAAATGAATGTAACATGATAGTTTTATGCAATGGATGAACTCATAAAAACAGACACAAGCAGGAAGCAATACAACTCAATATCATATACCCAAATCTCAGAACTTTTAATAAAAACAGTTCAATACGTGATAATATTGACAGAGTGAAGCACTGGTATTGGCAGAATGGATGAAAACTCACTTAAAATGCAAATCTAGGATGGGAGAGAAAACTTTTTGTAAAGGGAGACTGTTGAAATTCCAGGTACAGGAACAGCAATCCCTAGCATAGTGAAACTGCTAGCGTGAATGAGGGAAATATGTACTACACCTAAGAATGAGGCACCTCAGAGTATTCCTCCTTTTCTTGGTACAATGAATACCGAGTACTACACCTAAGTATGCGGCACCTCAGAGTGTTCCTCTATTTCCTGGTAGAATGAATACAGAGTACTACACCTAAGAATGAGGCACCTCAGAGTATTCCTCCTTTACTTGGTACAATGAATAGAGAGTACTACACCTAAGAATGTGGCACCTCAGAGTACTCCTCCTTTTGCTGGTAGAATGAATACGGAGTACTACACCTAAGTACGAGGCACCTCAGAGTGTTCCTCTATTTCCTGGTAGAATTAATACAGAGTACTACACCTAAGAATGAGGCACCTCAGAGTACTCCTAGTTTTGTTACACTGAATAGAGAGTACTACACCTAAGAATGGGGCACCTCAGAGTACTCCTACTTTTCCTGGTAGAATGAATGTAGAGTACTACACCTAAGAATGTGACACCTCAGAGTACTCCTCCTAGTCTTGGTATAATGAAGAGAGAGTACAACCCCTAGGAATGGGGCACCTCAGTGTACTCCTTTTCCTGGTAGAATGAATATAGAGTACTACACCCAAGAATGTGACACATCAGAGTACTTCTCCTAGTTTTGGTACAATAAACAGAGAGTACTCATTTTCCTGATAGAATGAATATAGAGTACTACACCTAAGAATGTGACACCTCAGAGTACTCCTCCTAATCTTAGTACAGCGAATAGAGAGTACTACACCTGGGAATATGGCACCTAAGGGTATTCCTTCTTTTCTTGCTACAATGAATAGAGAGTACTACACCTAGGAATGTGGTACCTCAGAATACTCCTCCTTGTCTTGGTATAGTGAATAGAGAGTACAACACCTAGGAATGTGGTACCTCAGGGTATTCCTTCTTTTCTTGGTACAATGAATAGAGAGTACTACACCTAAGAATGTGACACATCAGAGTACTTCTCCTAGTTTTGGTAAATAAACAGAGATACTCCTTTTCCTGGTAGAATGAATATAGAGTACTACACCTAAGAATGTGACACCTCCGAATACTCCTCCTTGTCTTGGTACAGTGAATAGAGATTACTACACCTAGGAATGTGGCACCTCAGAGTACTTCTCCTTTTCCTGGTAGAATGAATATAGAGTACTACACCTAAGAATGTGACACCTCAGAATACTCCTCCTTGTCTTGGTACAGTGAATAGAGAGTACTACACCTAGGAATGTGGCACCTCAGGGTATTCCTTCTTTTCTTGCTACAATGAATAGAGAGTACTACACCTAAGAATGTGACACATCAGAGTACTTCTTTGTTTACTCTTATTCCTACCAATATTGGAATAGATTTTGTTAGATCCTTTTTGTTGGAACAGGCTATATTTCCTAGCCAGAAAGTAGAACTGATATATGTGCTCTTGGAGCTGGTCTTGAGAATAATGTTTTTGTCTTTGGTGAAGAGTACTATTTGCAAAAGGTTGGTGTGGCTATGGGCACTGTTTGTCCCAATAGCTACACCAAACTTGTATTGGTATACTGGGAACACACTAAGATTTTGAGAGATAATAGGTTTACTAGTTATATTGTTTATTACAAACGTTTTGTTACTGATTTCTTTTTGTTATGGAGTGGCAGCGCTGATTTGCTCAATTAATTTATAATTTATATGCAAAGTACTACAGAGTTCTTGAAATTTAGCAGTAAGACCTTTGTTGAGTCAATACATTTTCTGGATGTCGCAGTTCACAGGGATGCTTTAGGTAGTTTTAAGACAAGCATATATAAGAAGCCATGTAAGAACTCATTGTCACATAAGAGCAGCATGCATGCCAGACATATACCTAGAAATGTCCTAAGAGGACAGTGCCTTAGAGTTATGTACTACATACTGATGGGTGCATCCTTGTATCAGGTCCTTGATGATTTGAAAAGGAACTTTTACAACAAGGCTACACTGCCAAGGAGATAGATTCCTGTATTTCAAAAGTGAAGTCTGAAAGAGACAGTATAGCTAGACCTTATTTCTCCAACTCGATGGAGCTTGTAACATGACAGTAGAATTGTTAGATGTATCTTTACTTATTTGAGTGACATAAATGTCACCGATATACTTAAGGAGAATTGGGGTATTCTCCATAGTTGTCCTGACCTTGTAGAGGTTGTCGAGACTGCACCTGAATTCAGTTTTTATAATAACTTAAGAGACAACTTTGTGATAAAAATGTAGGGGTAAATGTTAGTTCATCTATATCATCATGTTATGGTACATTTCCATGTAGGAGCTGTCAAGCCTGTTCCTACATTTACTCTAAACATATATTTAAGCATCTGCTTTTGCATTATACTACTGATTGTTCTTTTTATGCGAACTGTAAAACCACAAATGTGGTATATTATGCTTTTTGCCAGTACTGTTATGCCTTTTATATTGGCAAAACAAATTGTTGTCTTAAAAACAGGATTTTAGAACATTTAGGAGGTACTAGACATGGTAAAGATAGTAATACATTATCCTCACATGTTTTAAAACACGGACAACGACAATTTTAGATTTTTTTGTGTTAGAGATTGTTCATTTGGGTATTAGAGGTAACATCAGGAATATTACTGAAGTTAAAAGAAAATTGGATTTTGGAATTACAGTCTTATAGAGGCCCTGGTCTTAATGACACAGTCTCTCTAAAACCAGCCTTAAGGGTGTGATCACTATCACATTGATTTATAAGTATTATTTGTATTTTATCATAGAGAGATTTTTATTACAATATTGCATTATTTTACTTTTAATATTGCTGGGTACAATGTATATTCCCTCTGCAGTTTTGACAACACAGAAGAGGGACGATTCTCTGAGAGTTTTGGATATGAGTAACATACTTGAAGTTACGATTAAGAGCTTTCTTTTGTCATTAATTTAATTATGCAGGCATAAGCAGTGACACAAAGTATTATTCACTGTTCTGAAATGTTTCAGTTAAAAGGGTGGAGTTTTATATCTATTTAAAGAGGGTTTTACGTTTGTTTGCTTAGTCTGATAAAGCATTGTGTTTAGTGTGAAAGCGCTTACCATTAATAAAGTTGGAGTTTTAATTCTACAGTGAAGTGCCATTATGTGATATAGTTTTTTACACACTGCTGTGTAAGTTGTTGGGGATAAGTATTTGTTGTTCATGCGTTTCTTATTAGCCGCAACAGTATCTGACAGTTTGTTTTTCTTCTTACAATGAATAGAGAACTACAATATGAAGTAGCAGGGTATCCCACATGTTGGTTTGTGCAATGAGGTAGAATAACTGCCCTACAAAAATGCTTTGGTGGTATAGCACCACATTTTAACATTTGTTCTCACAAAATTGGAGTTCATATTTCACAGCTGTAGGATACCTGTAAATTCTTGTCTAAAACCTATGATAGGAAGCTGTTGTAAAAGAGATCGTTCAAAGCAGTGCTGCTGTGGTGGTCATTTATGTTAGGAAAGGAATAGCCATTAACCAAATTTCAATCAAATATACAAAGTTCTTTTTTCTAGAATATAACCATAAAATGTTCCCCCAGCAATAAAAAAATAGCTTTTATAGAAATTGTATTCACTTTGCTAGCACTAAATGGAAGTATATGAGCAGCCAGTAAAGAAATAACACACACAAAGGAGATTCACCAAAAAGTGCTCCATTTCTCTGAGATTAACATTTATTTATTTTATTTTATTTAATTATTTTAAATTAGTTAACCGGGTTAGTCTGGCTGAGCTTTTGGCTCATTTTCAGCAGAGACCCGGGGAGAAAAGCTCCTCAGGACTAGAAAACAATTTATTAAATTTAGTAACATAGTAGTAACAATCAGCTATAGGATCTTACAAGCAGAGACCTGGAGAGAAAAAAGCTCCTCAGGCAATTCAGTTATACAGAGCATTAACAAATGGCAGACAAGTACGTGAGTTGTTACAAACAAGGTTTTAAACAATTAGCAGAAGAAAATGCGACTAGTTACAATATTATTTAAGCTGCTTAGAGCAAAATGTGTTAATAGTTTGAGATGATTATATTAAGCTGGGAGAGCACATACAGATTTGCCCATGAATATGAAAGACTTTGAACTTATCCCATTACTTTTCCGTTCATATCTGAATGGAATTTAGAACAACATCATTCAAAGTGCATCCTAAATCCAGTCATTCACAACATCTGCTGACAATTTTTGATTATAAATGTCCATTGTCATCACTCACAAATTTTTCAAATGACACCACTGTAAGAACTGAAATTCAATAGAAGGGTAAGAACTGAAATTCAATAGAAGGGATGTTTAACTTTAATTGGAAAATACAATTATTCTTCTTTCAGCTTTTTCCTGGTTATGGGTCACCACAGTGGATCACCTGTCCGCTCATGATTGGCAGTGGAGTTCTACAGTGTCAAGTTGCCAGCCTGGCAATCAACCTTCCATGGAAAGCACACACGCACTCACGCCTAAGGCCAATTTAGAGTGTCCAATGCACCTACAGCATGTCTTTGGGATATGGAAGGAAACCGGAGCACCTGGAGGAAACCCACACAACCACAGGGAGGACATGCAGACTCCACACAGAAGGCACTCCAGCCAAGGATCGAACCAGAGAACCTCTTCCTGTGAGGTGACAATGCTAACCATTGCACCACCGTGGCCGCCCAATTGGAAAATACAATATTTTAGAGAAATAAATGCATTAACATTAAAATGGGAATGGCATGATAATTTATTAGAAAAACATTGACCAATGTTAAACACTGCTTGCAGATAGCATAAAGTGTTTAAGGGAGATGCGAGTAAAATACAGTTAAGAAGCAAAACAAACAGACAGTATAACCTGTTGTTGTTTGTCTTTTGGCTTTTTCCCGGTAAGGGGTCACCACAGTGGAACTCCAGTCTGCTAATGATTGGCAGCTGATTATTACAAAACGCCGAGGTGCCAGCTCGATGTCCAACCTTCAATGAAGGCACGCTAATTTATGCAAGCATGTCTTTCGAACGCTACCCAACTGTGGGAAGGACATGCAGACTCCACACAGAAGACACTCCCAAGCAAAGCCGAAAATCTAACGGGAGAACCTCTTGCTGTGAGGTAACAACGCACAGTATAACCTGTACTAATATTAAATGACTGACTGTGGTAATACAGCATTTACCCACAACTACATAGGTTTACTCATGACAACCAAATACATACATTTTGCTGGGACTAGATAAAACCCTGCATTACACATGGTCCAACAGTGATTATTAATCATTATCATGATTATCAACATCTTTTCCACATTTCCTAGATGAGATTGGGGTGTCATGTCAGCTGTCTCCATCTCTTTCAATTCAGTGCCACTCTTCCCCCATCTTCAACTGTCGCAGGTCTTCTCTCACTCAATCCATCCATCTCTTTGCTGGATGCATCAGTTTCCTCTTGCCTTCTTCCTGTCTGTCCCATATTTTCTTCACCAGATTGTCTTCTGCTTTCCTGCACATCTGCTTGAATCACCATAATCTGTTCATTTGGACATTCTCTGAAATTGGAGCTACTTGGGCTTTTGCTCTGATGTCTTCATTTCTTTGTCTTTCTTACAGTGTGCATCCTACCACCCATCTGAGGCACTTCATCTCCATCATGTCTAGGTTCTTCAACTGCTCAGCCATCACTGCCCAGGCTACTGTACTATATAATAGCACTGGCTGCAGCACCATTTTGTACACCCTGCTTTTCAGTTTCTTTGTCATTATTCTGTCATACACTACCCCTTACACTTTGTGCCAGATGGCTTCAGCTTCCTCATTCCAACATCCCTTCTTCTCAACCACCCCTCCCAAAATTCTGCTCTGTCCCCCCAACTTGTTTGCTAATGTAGTCCATCACCAATATGAGCAGCAGTGGGCTCTGATATGAATCTAATGCACACCCATTCCTACTGGGAGCCCCCTCTGTGATCGTGAACACTGAATGTAATTGTATCATTCGGTCCATGTACATAACCTGCACTAATACTACCAATGTTTCTGAGACTTTGAACTATCACAGAGCTGCCAAACTCAGCTTTCTTTGGACCTTGTCATATGCGTTCTTCATGTCTAGGTATTCCCAGCTGGACTCTGTCCTCATCTCTAGCTTCTTCTCAACTGTTTGTCTCACTGCAAACATTGGGTAATTTGTTCTGCATCCTAATCTCAATCTAAAATGCTTGTCCCCATCTGACTTTCTACTTTTCTGCATGTGTTTTTATCTCTCACCTCCCCAAAACATTCATGCAGTGTGAGAGGTTTGATGCAGCAATACTGTCCACAGTTGTGAATTTCCCATTTGTTCATGTACACTGGCACTAGAATGCTTATTCTCCCGTCATCTGGGATACGTCTTTCTCTCTGTACTGCTATGAGTTCTCTGAGGAGCCATTTCTCCCTTAATTGACCTAAAAGCCTGGTCATGTGTTCTGTGACCTCATCTGAGTCTGATGTTTTCCCTGACTTCATTTTCCTTATTGCAGTTCTTATGTTTTCTAGGATGGCTCCTCTTCATCTTCTACTGACTACTGAGTCACTTTCAAGAAGATGGTAGAGTACCTCTGAAGGCTTGCTCTTCCCTACTGAAAATGGTGTCTTAGCCTCTTTGTTAGCTGACCAATATTCCTCCTTTGACTGGTCCATCTTTTCTATGTCCTACTGTTTCCTGCACTCCTACTTTCTTATGATAATTTTCTGGACTCCTGCATCCCACCACCAGCTTTCCTTATGCACCTTATTTCTATACCTGGGCCAGCTGCATATCTATTCTATAGTCCTTACACATTCTGTTTTGACACACTGCTGTTCATTTTCAACTGTACCTATTTCCACTTCTTTCTGAAGTGTTACAGCCTGATATATTTCCTTGAACTCTTGCGTTTTCAATCCAGTCAACTTTTAGGCCTTCAGTCTAGTCTCTGTTGACCTTAGGGCTTTTTCTGACCACTGCTTCTAGCTGATTGTACAGTATAAACCACTGTTTATACTGTGAGCAGACTGTTTCACTGGAGATGACTTTGTAATCACGGATTCTAATCCAGTTCCCTGCTCTTGCTAGGATGAAGTCTACCCGAGTTGAAAAGAAAGCTGAGCTGAGTTGAGGAAAGAATGGCTAGAATATAAAACACCACAATATCTTGAAAACTTCAGAATGCTTTGCAATTATACTAAAAGGCAAATTAATGAAGACAAAAAAAAAACATGCTACAATAACTTTCAGAATAATAGTAAGCACAACCTTAAAAAAAAGCCTGTACATACATTAAAGAAATCTTGCATCCAAGGAATATATTAAACACTTATCCCTTTCCCAATAACTCGGCACTTAGAACTGCAAAACAATTCAACTCATATTTCATAGACAGTACAGCATCTCTAACCAAGGATTCCCCAGCATCTAATCCTAACCCCTGTCCTGCAGCCATGTATCACCACATCCACTTTCACCTTCAAAGCCATGTCTACATCCTATATAAATCTACTCTTAAACCAAGCTCTACTTCAGCTGATGACCTTCCAAGCAGATGCCTTAAAATAGCAGCACATAGCATTACCTACACTGCCTCGATCCTTATAAACAGGTCAGTCTAGGAATCCAACATTCCCTCTATCTGGAAAAAGTAACACATTATCCCTCTGCAAGAAAGATGTAATTCAACAGATATTATTAACTTTAGACCTATAATAAGCTTATCCCAGTTATCCCATTTTCCAAAACTCTTGAAAAATGTTTACAAAAACAATTGCCAAAGTATCTCCTGTAGGAAGAACTACTTCCTACAGAAAATAGCTTCGCTCCGACCTTCCCATAGTACTAATACCTCAATTGTAACCTATATAGATACTGTTCATAAACCTGGAGATAAAGGCAAACTAGTCTCCTCCTTATTTCTAGACTTGTCTAAAGCCCTGACACAGTTTGCTACATTAAACTTCTACTTCAAATGTTCTCATTAGATCTCACTCAGCCCAGCATTCAATGGTTCAAAAGCTACCTATCCAATAGGTATCAGTAAATAAAATTGCACTCTACCCTCTTCCCATGCCTCCCAATCACTGGTGGTGAAGAGGGTGGTGACTGTGAGGCACTACACCTTCTTCCCATGCCTCCCAGTCACCACTGGTGTACCACAAGGCTATGTCCTTGGTCTCCTACTGTTTAACATTCTCACTAACACCCTCCACACATCCACACAGCTGGGCTCCCTAATACTAAGTGGTTGACAGGGGGATTGGTTGACATCTGCCTAATTGACCCCACTTTGTTGTTTATACAGATAATCAACAAGTGCACAGGATCGACAATCCCTAAGTAAAAGGAATATTCCCTTTCCCTGGGAGGTTGTGATTTTGGAGTTATTATATATAATTATTATTATATATGAAAAAACAATGTTTTAAAGTTGCATACACTGACGGTCTTCCTCAGCATATGCATAGTAGGTCGTCAAGGTTTTGGTTTTCGACATATAGTGGTTTACCTTCAGAATGTCAAAATATGTGTCAGTCAACCAACAGAAGGTATATCAGATATACATCATCATCATCAGCCCTCTTTTTTCCATTTTTCTACACGGGGTCAGGGTATCGCATTAACTGTCACCATCCCTCTCAAATCAATGCTACACTCCTACCTTCTTCAACACTCATGCCTGACTGTCACAGATCTTCTTTCACACATTCAATCCACCTCTTTGCTGGATGCCCTCGTTTCATCTTACCTTCTTCCTTTCTGTTCCAAATATTCTTTACCAGTTTGTCTTCTGATTTTCTGCATGTGTCTGAATTGTTGTAATGTGTTCTCTTTCTTCTTTTCTGCAATTGAAGCTACTTTGGCTTCTGCTCCTAAGTCCTCATTTCATCTTCTGTCCCACAATGTGCATCCTACCACCCTTCTCAGGCATTTCACACTTCCTCTTCTCTAACGTTCTTATCTGCTCTGCCTTTACTGGCCAGGTTTCTGTATCTTACAGTTGTACTGGTTATACCACTGTCTTATACACCTTACTTTTCAGATTCTTTGGCATTCTTCTGTCATAGACTACACCTGACACTCTATGCCATTTGGCTGCAGCTCCTCTGATTCTAGCTTTGACCTCTTCATTCAGGCTTCCCTTCTCCTCAAACAACCCTCCCAGATACTCAAAGCTATATACCTGTTCTACTGTCTTCCCTTCTACCACAATTCTCAGCTTGTTCTGATTTCCCCAGTTTGCTGCCATTATCACTGTTTTACCTGTGCTTAGTTTCATCCCACATGCCTTCAGTTTTGCATTCCATTCCCAATATAATTTGCTTAAATTCTTTTTCAGAGTCTGCCTGTAATGCCACATCTGCATACGGCAACTTTGTTATCTGTCCCCTCCCACCTGTTTGATAATGTAATCCATCACCAGTATGAACAGCAGTGGCTCAAAGCTCAACACTGGCCCACACCCACTCCCACTGAAAACCCCTGTCTGAGGCCAAACACTGTACTTGAGTCACTGGGTCATTGTACATAGCCTGCACTAATTCTACCAATGTTTCTGGGACTTCAAACCACC
Organism: Protopterus annectens; assembly: GCF_019279795.1. Classification (NCBI taxonomy): domain Eukaryota; kingdom Metazoa; phylum Chordata; order Ceratodontiformes; family Protopteridae; genus Protopterus; species Protopterus annectens. The sequence goes on along the minus strand of NC_056749.1, from coordinate 146,815,957 downwards.
ACAGTACTGCCCAGATCAGCTTTCTTGGGACCTTGTCATATGCTTTCTCCAAGTCTAGGAATGCCCAGTTGGACTCTTTCCTCATCTCAACTATCTGTTTCACTGCAAACATCGTCAGTTGTGCTGCACCCTGACCTGAATCTGAACTGCTCATTTCCCATCTTACTTTCTACTGCTCTGCATATCCATTTATCAATCACCCTCTTCAGAACGTTCATGCAATGTGATAGGAGTTGGATGCCTCTGCATTGCCCACAGTTGTGGATGTTCCCTTTGTTCTTATACACTGGCACTAGTATGGTTATTCTCCAGTCATCTGGAGTATGCATTTCTCTCCACATGCTATGACAACCCTCAGGATCCATTTCTCCCCCATCTTACCCAGCATCTTTAACATATCCACTGTGACCCCATCTCAGCCTGCTGCTTTCCCTGACTTCATTTTTCTTAGTGCTATCCTTATTTCTTCTAGGGTGGATTTGTCGTCTTCTCTCATCATAGGTTGTTTCTGGGCAATACAGTTTCTGTGGGGTTTTCTTCATTCAGAAGCTACTGAAAATACTCCTTTAATCTGCCTTTGATGTCATGTGGACCGGTGAGCAGGTTGTTGCTGGCATCCCTTATGAAGGGTGTCCCACTATCTTCTTTATCTTTCTGTCTTTGCCTTGCAACCTGATAGAGTTTCTTTGTGCCACCTACTGAGTCACTTTGCAGAAGTTGGTAGAGTATGTCTGATGCCCTATTATTTGTTATTGTAACTCCTGTCTTATCTTCTTTGTTAGCCAACTACTATTCCTTCTTAACCTGATCAGACTTTTCTTTCACTCTCCCTTTGTCCTGCATCCTGCCTTCACAAACCAGCTTTCCTTATGTACCTTATTTCCATATCTGGCTCAGCCACATATCTGCTCTGTAGTCCTCATACATGCTGTTTTAAGAAGCTGTACTCTTCTTCAGCGCCACCTATTTCCTCTTTTTCTTGGTTTTCAACCTGGTCTCTGTTAATCCTAGCGCATTCTCTGACCACTGCTTGCAGCTAACTGTGACAACCAGTGGCTTATGCTGTGGGCCAAGTGTTTCAATGGTGATGACTTTGTTATCATTGATTCTGCCCCAGTGCCCTTTCTTTACTAGGAGGAAGTCTACCTGAGTTGCATGTTGGCTACTCTTGTATGTGATCATTTGACTCTCTCTCTTTCTGAACCATGTGTTGGCTACTATCAAGCCATTTGCCAGAGAGAACTCTAGAATGTCATCTCCTTCTTTATTCCTGTGGCCCCTCTTATGTGAACCCAGACAGTCCTCATATCCTGTTCTATCTGTCCCAATATGTGTATTCAAGTCACCCATTATCAACACCAATTCATGTTGTCCTGCTTCATCTAGTAGGTCCTGCAACTGCTGTCTGAATGCACTCTTTTCCTCACTATCACAACCCTGCTGTGGGGCATAGACTGAGATTATGAATACTGCCCTATCATTACACTGGAGTCTGATTGCCATGAGTCTGTAACTAATTCTGATGATATCCCTCACTGCTTTCTGAAGCCTCTCTCATCACAATCCACACACCATTTTTAGCTTGTCCTCCTCCTGAGTAGTAGACTCTGGATCCCAAACCAAGTGGCTTCACTGTATTGTTCTTCTATCTTGTCTCTTGGATACATAGGATGTACAGCCTCCTCTTTATCATCATGGCAGCCACTTCCAAGTTGCGTGCTGTCAGTGAACCTACATTAAGTGTAGCAATTCTCAGTTCGTGTGTGCAAGGTTGATTGGTTTTATGTCCAGATTTTGCTTAACAGAGCTATCCCAGGTAACCCAGGCTAGGCAACTAGACACTGGCCACAAGTAGTTTATTGACTCAGGGCTGCTGGGCTTTATGACATGCACACATTGGCCGATAGGGGCACATATGCACCACCCTCAGTTACCACGGGTCCCTGGCATAGGTCAGAGTAGGCTGGATCCTCAACCTACTTATCACCAGTAACTACCCATGTCCATTTTGGTGACATTAGTCAACATGACCGAATCACCAGAGCCATATTTTACACTGCCAAGTGGTTAGCACTGCTACAGCATGCAAACAGTCAACCATGTTCTTCTATCTTGAAGATACTGCATACCACAGTAGATGCCCAAAGCGTTTGGTCTGTACAACTCTTCCCCCTATAGGGCACCATGTAGAGTCTGTGCTCCGGCCCACAGCTCCATTCACTAGTGAGATTTCGAAGGAAACACTCAGCATGATTTTCAGAGGTTGGAGGAACCCCAACACAGACACAGGGAGAACATGCAATCTCCAAACAGGCATTGGTCAGAGGTCAAGAATGAACACTGTACCTCGTGCATGGGAAGTGAAGACCTTAACCATCATGTGTACTGGTCTCTTTAAAAGAAAATTCAATATTTTTGCAGAGGGGAAATCTTCCTGCACCCACATAATAGGGGGTTTACCCCCCTTAATTATATATACTAACTCCATGGTTGAACAACTGAAATGAGTTTATATATATGTGTGTGTGTGTGTGTGTGTGTGTGTGTGTGTGTGTGTGTGTGTGTGTGTGTGTGTGTGTGTGTGTGTGTGTGTCTCTCTCTCTCTCTATATATATATATATATATATATATATATATATATATATATATATATATATGTGTGTGTGTGTGTGTATGTATGTAAGTTTACTATTGAATTTGTGAAGTGCCTGTGTTCAAAAGTCACTTTTCCAATGGGCAGAATGCCAAGTCAGAAAACACTGACTACACTACAGTGAATGGGTAGTGTAGTTCAATTATCTGAGTCTAAAATTGTGAGTGGAGATCGTGGTTCAGTGAGGAACAGGGAATTAACCCATTTCCTCACTGTAGTGGGATCTTGGAGTTTGTATATATAATTTGCAGGAGGTATGGGGAGTGCAGGTTGGCTTGCCCCCTGCAAATAGTAAAATACATGTATCGTTGGCTGTGGAATGTCATGGTACTTATTAAGATGCATACCATGGGTGACTTGACTTCACCTCCTGTAATGTCGAATATATTGAACTATGGTTGTCAATGTATTCAGTTTTGACTTGGCCACTGTTTTTACTTTCCAGATTCCACATTTCAGATCGACTGTATGACGTGTTGATGAATGCAGTTTCGGGATATCAGTAGCAAACACACACACATATATATACATATATACTGATATATATACACACATATATATATATATATAGGTTCATAGGTTGATACTAGGTTATCTGGCCTAGGGCATTTATAAGCCTAGCCAGAGTGTGTTTGGCTTTCGCCGCCCTTTTAGATTAGTTGACTGTGCCTCTGTATAGTAGGTCACAAAAGATAGCCCTTTTGAGGTTAGTTTACTGTGCCTCTGTCTAGTAGGGACACAGAAGAGATCCCATGGGGTAAACCTACTATCTCCCATCCACTCATCAAGATTTCTCTTGAAGAGGGTCATTGAGGGACTCTGCCTAACATGGATTGGGATTTTGTTCCAGAGTGAGGGGAGCCTCTGGGATATGAATCTGTCCCTCCAGCATGACCTATTTATTTCTGTGCTGAGGTTTAAGTCCCTAGAGCATGTAGCTCCAAGGGATTTGGATTTCCTGAGGTGGAACATGTCCATTAATTCTGGGTTGGACATGGCTTTATACGTCAGGCACAGATCGCCTCTGATTAGGCGGTATGCAACTGAGTAGAGATGGAGTTTCTTTAGCCTAACTGCGTAGGGTATCTGTTTGAGTCCCTTGATCCTCTTGGTGAGGTACTTTTGGGGTCTTTCCAGTTGCTGCAGGTGTCGGGTAAGGTACATCCCAAATGGGGCATTGTATTCAATTATGGGCCTGATGACTGATGAGTAGAGGGGCACAATGACCTCTCTTGATCTAGATGTGAACCCTTTCGTGATAAGGTGGGCTATATAGAAGGTCTTTCTAACCACTTTGGCAACGTGATTGTCAAAAGAGAGATTGCTATCTACTTGGGTCCCCAAATCCCTAATTACTTCTTCGATTTTAATGGATTACCACCTATGTGGTAATTTGTGGGCACTTTGTTTTTCCCAAAGGGGATGACTATGCACTTTTTGGCATTTAGATTTAGGCCATGGCTCTGGCACCAGTTATCCGTCTCTGTGAGACCCTTTTGGAGGATGCTTGTGTCAGTCGGTGAGTTGATTATGGCACCCAGTTTGCAGTCATCTGCGAACTTGGTCAGCCATAGTCCTCCCATGTTAGCCTGTACCTCAGAGAAATATATACCAAACAAGAGAGGTCCCAGGACTGAGCCTTGTGGGATGCCACTTGTAACTGGTTTAGAGTCTGACATGGCACCTGCAATTCTGACCATGTGGGTTCTATCCCTGAGCCAGTTTGCAACCCATCTTGTGACATAGGGGTTGATATTTAAGCTGGTGAGCTTATTTATGATGCCCGAGTGAGGTATTGTGTCGAAGGCTTTTGCGAGGTCCAGGTAGGCTGTGTGGACTACCTTCCCTTCATATATGGCCTTGGTGACTGTTTCAAAGAAGTTGACCAGGTTCAAGAGGCAAGATCTGCCCTTAACAAAGCCGAATTGGGTAGGATCCAGTGTTTATAGGTTCCCAATGTCTTTGTTTATGAGTTTCATGATGATACGCTCCATAGCTTTGCAGACCAGGCTAGTCAGGCTTATAGAGTCCATTGTGGCACCACCTTTGTGGAGTGGGACCACTGTTACTGTACTCCATTCCTTGGGTACATATCCTGTTGTAAGGCTGAGATTGACCATTGACTTGGAGTTCATGTAAGATGCAGCCCGGGACACGGTCCAGTCCCATTGATGTTGTGTGTTTGCTTTGGAGAGGGCAGTTCTCACCTCTGCATCTGTGATGTCAGGGAGGCTACACTCTGTTGGGATAGACATTTGCTCTTTTGGGGGGAAGGGGGATATAAGTTTGCACTGAACCTGTTTGCCAGGCAATGTCTGTGGGTTCAGTATATTTTTTGTTATTTTGAACTAACTCAGAGCATATCTGGGAGTTGCCACCCAGGGTCCTGACATAACTAAAGAAGGCCTTGTGATTATCTTTAGCATCTTGTGCAATTTTTCTTTCGAAGCTGGCCTTAGATGATTTTATGAGGGATCGTAGTTTCTTGCTAGTACTGATCAGAGATGCCTTCCCTTTTTGGGATTTTGCTCTGTAATGTAGTAGCTTCCTCCTTCTGTTGTATAGCTTATTTATGGCTGGGGTCCACTAGACAGGTCTCCTGCCTTTGGAGGAATGAGTCTTGGTTTTATTTGGGATAGCACAATCCATGCATTCCTGTAAGTGTCCATAGAAAGCATTTGTAAAGGATGCTGCGGTTTGGGCCGTATTTTCCACTGGCTCGGGGGCTTTGAAGGATTCCACCTCGGTTTTGAGAAGTGTGAAGTTTGCTTTTGAGAAGTTCTTCACCGTAGTTTCCTTGGCTGGGGGTGGGGACAGGATATGGATGTCCAGTGAGATTAATTTATGGTCAGATCTTACCAATGAGGGGTATACCTCTGGTTTGGAACATAGAGTCCCCATGTTGGTTGATGATCAGGTCCAATATGTTTTCCCCTCTTTTGGGAGTGGTGACCAGTTGTTCCATAGCATTTGAGTTTATAAATTCTAGGAACCATTGGGCGAGGGTGTTGGGGCTTAAGTAGTGCTCCCAGTCTATGTTTGGGTAGTTGAAGTCACCCAGTATAATGGTGTTTGGAGACACCTTCATATTCTCCAGTGTTCTCAGGAAAGCCGAGTGGGGTTCCTGTGTTTGGGAGAGTGGTCTGTAGCAGGCTACAAACTGAAAGGCATATATATATATATATATATATATATACACACACACATGCACACACACATTTATGCAGAGAGAGAGAGAGAGCAGTACTGCTGTCTCACAGGCCTTAATTCTTCAGCACATGTTCTTTCTGGGATACCTCTGTGTGGAGTGTGTATGTATGTCATTTTTTTACAGTTTTCCTTTACATGTGACACGATTTGCCATGACACTGTCAGCAAGTAGTCATGAGTGTGTGTGTGTGTGTGTGTGTGTGTGTGTGTGTGTGTGTGTGTGTGTGTGTGTGTGTGTGTTTGTTTATGTGAGGTATCTTCCAGTACAAGATCCAGGCATTTTGTGATCTTGAATTAGATAAACCAAAAGCAAAAAACAAAAAAAAACTGATAAAACCACACACGTAAGGATGCAGAGATTTTGACAAACCAGCTTCAGCAATCCACAACTTGTTGATAAGTGCTTTTATTTTATTCAATAATAAAACTTCATCAGATAACATAAAATGGCCTGACAACATTTAAATGCACTCCATATCACATGGCCAACATTTTCAAGTCATGTGAGCAACTTAAAATCATGATACAGCTGAATCATATGAGCAACTTCAAATCATGTGACAGTCGAACTCCTGTGCAAATCCTAAGTCAAAGACAGTAAAAATTACCAAGTTAAAAAAGTAAATACACACAGTAGCAACCAGAATACTGAGTAGATAATTTTAAATAATTTTAAATAATTTAAAAGTATGGTCACTTAACCTGAATGCGCAAAAAAATATATAGTTAGAAACATTTTGATAAAAAATGCTTAATTATGGATGATAAATAAATACATTTTTTGTAAACAATGGCACCAGTGCCATCTTTGCAATGCTCTCAGTTTTAAAAGGGAACTGACAGAAGTCTGATCATTTACACCTGGACAGGGATTTGCATTAAACATACGTTGCTAATATATCTCACCATTTATACCTGGACAGGGATTTGCATTAAACAGAAGTTGCTAATATATCTCACCATTTATACCTGGACAGGGATTTGCATTAAACATACGTTGCTAATATATCTCACCATTTATACCTGGACAGGGATTTGCATTAAACATACGTTGCTAATATATCTCACCATTTATACCTGGACAGGGATTTGCATTAAACATACGTTGCTAATATATCTCACCATTTATACCTGGACAGGGATTTGCATTAAACATACGTTGCTAATATATCTCACCATTTACACCTGGACAGGGATTTGCATTAAACATACGTTGCTAATATATCTCACCATTTATACCTGGACAGGGATTTGCATTAAACATACGTTGCTAATATATCTCACCATTTATACCTGGACAGGGATTTGCATTAAACATCGTTGCTAATATATCTCACCATTTATACCTGGACAGGGATTTGCATTAAACATACGTTGCTAATATATCTCACCATTTATACCTGGACAGGGATTTGCATTAAACATACGTTGCTAATATATCTCACCATTTATACCTGGACAGGGATTTGCATTAAACAGAAGTTGCTAATATATCTCACCATTTATACCTGGACAGGGATTTGCATTAAACATACGTTGCTAATATATCTCACCATTTATACCTGGACAGGGATTTGCATTAAACAGAAGTTGCTAATATATCTCACCATTTATACCTGGACAGGGATTTGCATTAAACATACGTTGCTAATATATCTCACCATTTATACCTGGACAGGGATTTGCATTAAACATACGTTGCTAATATATCTCACCATTTATACCTGGACAGGGATTTGCATTAAACATACGTTGCTAATATATCTCACCATTTATACCTGGACAGGGATTTGCATTAAACATACGTTGCTAATATATCTCACCATTTATACCTGGACAGGGATTTGCATTAAACATACGTTGCTAATATATCTCACCATTTATACCTGGACAGGGATGTGCATTAAACATACGTTGCTAATATATCTCACCATTTATACCTGGACAGGGATTTGCATTAAACATACGTTGCTAATATATCTCACCATTTACACCTGGACAGGGATTTGCATTAAACATACGTTGCTAATATATCTCACCATTTATACCTGGACAGGGATTTGCATTAAACATACGTTGCTAATATATCTCACCATTTACACCTGGACAGGGATTTGCATTAAACATACGTTGCTAATATATCTCACCATTTATACCTGGACAGGGATTTGCATTAAACATACGTTGCTAATATATCTCACCATTTATACCTGGACAGGATTTGCATTAAACATACGTTGCTAATATATCTCACCATTTACACCTGGACAGGGATTTGCATTAAACATACGTTGCTAATATATCTCACCATTTATACCTGGACAGGGATTTGCATTAAACATACGTTGCTAATATATCTCACCATTTATACCTGGACAGGGATTTGCATTAAACATACGTTGCTAATATATCTCACCATTTATACCTGGACAGGGATTTGCATTAAACATACGTTGCTAATATATCTCACCATTTACACCTGGACAGGGATTTGCATTAAACATACGTTGCTAATATATCTCACCATTTATACCTGGACAGGGATTTGCATTAAACATACGTTGCTAATATATCTCACCATTTATACCTGGACAGGGATTTGCATTAAACAGAAGTTGCTAATATATCTCACCATTTATACCTGGACAGGGATTTGCATTAAACAGAAGCTGCTAATATATCTCACCATTTATACCTGGACAGGGATTTGCATTAAACAGAAGCTGCTAATATATCTCACCATTTATACCTGGACAGGGATTTGCATTAAACATACGTTGCTAATATATCTCACCATTTATACCTGGACAGGGATTTGCATTAAACATACGTTGCTAATATATCTCACCATTTATACCTGGACAGGGATTTGCATTAAACATCGTTGCTAATATATCTCACCATTTATACCTGGACAGGGATTTGCATTAAACATCGTTGCTAATATATCTCACCATTTATACCTGGACAGGGATTTGCATTAAACAGAAGCTGCTAATATATCTCACCATTTATACCTGGACAGGGATTTGCATTAAACATACGTTAATATATCTCACCATTTATACCTGGACAGGGATTTGCATTAAACAGAAGCTGCTAATATATCTCACCATTTATACCTGGACAGGGATTTGCATTAAACATACGTTGCTAATATATCTCACCATTTATACCTGGACAGGGATTTGCATTAAACATACGTTGCTAATATATCTCACCATTTATACCTGGACAGGGATTTGCATTAAACATACGTTGCTAATATATCTCACCATTTATACCTGGACAGGGATTTGCATTAAACAGAAGTTGCTAATATATCTCACCATTTATACCTGGACAGGGATTTGCATTAAACATACGTTGCTAATATATCTCACCATTTATACCTGGACAGGGATTTGCATTAAACAGAAGTTGCTAATATATCTCACCATTTATACCTGGACAGGGATTTGCATTAAACAGAAGTTGCTAATATATCTCACATTCATCTAGTTTGAGCTGCCAAGGGCCACCAGGTTCATCAAGCGTTACCTTTGCCATGATTGTTGAACTTAAACTCATGATCTGGGTGTTCTATTGAATGTTTTGCAAAGACATTATTTATTTATTTTTCTTTTTTTGATGTCATATAAATGCTCAGCAACTCTCTCTTTAAATTTGTGTTTGGTTTCCCTATGTAGAAAAATGAACAGTGTTGGCAACATGCCACATATACTACCCCACTAGTTAAGCAGTTAAATACCCCTTTTATGTTAAATGTAAAATTCTTTATAATTACTTGGTCTCCCACCATAATATAGGGACAAATGGAGCAATAACCACACTAGGACATATGATGGTTTTTATGACTAGTGAATACTGATGTTTTACTAGGGCATTCGATTATATTATTAAGGTTACAACCCCTTTTAAATGTAGTGCATGGTGTCTCCTCCCCCCACCTTTTCAATAACATTCCTGTCTTCCCTTAAAATAGCCTAGTGTTTCTGAATTGGTCGTACTATCAATGTTATAGTTTGTAATAAAGGAGCTAGTAAAATATTTATTTTGTACAGGGTGATGTATATATGTGAGTGGGGTAGACTCACCAGAAGGGGTAGTGCTGTTGACCATAAATTCATCTATTTGTACAACACCTACTGATGTTTCATGACGACTTTTTTACTTATTACGTCATACATGAGTTGGTTAACAAAAGCATGGAGGTATACTCTAGCCAGGAACACGCCCTTAATTTTCTCACATCCATCTAGAAAATTGTCAAACCTTGACACCATTCATGCTGCTTCTATAAATTAGCTCTTGACCACTGCATGTTTTTGGTGGAGGGGGGGGTGTAAACTAGAATAATGCAGATAAATGTTAGAGAACGTGGGTTTATGGTAAATCTGAGCGTAAAATTCACCTTTATCATTGACTTTAGATAGAAGAATGTCTAGATAAGAAATATTAGATTGTCTGAATAAAGTAAGACTTCAGTCTGCCAAGTATCAAGATCACTAATAATTGAGTTGCTGTCTCTTCTTGATGATTACTTCCAATGCATTCATACATAGTTATGGTATCTGGAATCTAAACCTCTTGAAACTTTTTTTTTCTTCTGTTAAATAATATGTGAAATGACTGGAAATTTGAAGTTATTGTTCTTTTGTACACCTCATATATTGTACTTTGTCCTTCCCATACGCCAATAGCAGTTTTATAAAATCTTAAATGAAATACCTGCACCAGTCAGTGCAGTTTTTCATTTTGGATTTATTTCCACATTAAGGCATCTGATTGTTCTCTGTCTGTCTTATTTTTTAGGGAGAAACAGCCGCACGATAAAGATTTAGGGAAAGTTGCACCAGATCACAGACTATTGTCAGCTAAAATCTCAGCTGTTTGATGAAGCCTTTAAAGGATCAAAAGCTTTCACATAGTCACACTAACTCTTTTTGTATAATGCCCTTGATCAGATATAGTGGGCACCATGTGGTTCTACTCACTGAGAAAATATGGAGCAATGCCATTAGCCTTAACGACATTATTGAAGAGGTATGACACAATCATGGAATCAAAAAAATGCTTTTCCTATTGGTCACTTCATCCTTAAGGGAACTGAGTAACTCTGATTGCATAAAATGTTTTTTTTTCTTCCAAAAGTGATAATCATGAGTATGTATAATATACTATTAAACAAAAACCTGTGATTTGTATTGAGTTCTTGCACATTATAGTACTGTTAAATCACTCAATCAACATTTATATAAGTGATTACGCTCAAACAGTGTATTGAGAAATCAGAAAAAGAAAATAATACAATAATGCAGTAAAAGTTAGAAAATGCAGTAGTAAAAAATATGTACACCGAAATATAATGTATTCATTTAATCTTTCTCTGAGATTGTAACATCTAAAAATACATTCTGTTAAAAAATATTTCTATTTTAAACTGATAAGAGAAGCACTAAAATGTGCAGAAAACATAATTATTCAATAATGATTAGTTCCTGGCCATAGTCATGAAGAATGGTTAATATATGATCTCATTCTAAATATTCTGAATGAAAAATATTAAAACAGAGAACTAAACCATAGCTATGGTATAGATGAAATGGCAGAAAAATAAGATGAAAATAAATAAAAATATTTATATGCAATAAGTATTCATGCATGTGTCTCTGCGCACACTTGCCCATGTAGTCACTGAAAGATGCAGTACACGAGCCTTGTGCATTAATTAAACTAACAATTTACTCTCAGTACTTCCAAAGGTATGCGTGTGTGTGTGTGTGTGTGTGTGTGTGTGTGTGTGTGTGTGTGTATATATATATATATATATATACATATATATATATATACATATATATATATATATATATATACATATATATATATATATATATATATATATATATATATATTTATTTTAATGGTCATAGGTCAGTGGATAAAATGTCAGGAATTCCTCATGAAAGTGAAAAAGTTTTTCATATATGATGTATTCATGTTTTTATCTTGGCATGGACTTGTATTATGGTAATTCAAACTTGTTTTTGTATTGATTAATTCACTATGCTACTAAATCAATGGTGCTTGGTTCTTTCTTAATTGAATGTTTTATATAACAGTGGTATAAGACGAGCTGTTAAGTTCTGATGAAGTCATGATTATAGGGGACAAATGTGCTTAGCTTTTTGAGAATAAAACCTATTTTTGCAGCAATTCGAGTCCTCGACTGGTTGTGAGCCAAGCGTTGTGTGTTTACTAATTCCACATGAAAAGCAGGCTGCTACTAACCCATTCTGCCTGAACATTGCCAGTATCCCTATTTTTGTTAGTACTGCGTACTATCCAAGATGGCTAGTGACTTCCAAGTTGGGAGACAGTGCATATCTTACCTTAATGTGGCTGGAAAGAAGGCCACAGCATCAAAGATGCTGTCTCCAGGTACTATTGTTGGTTGGGGTATAGCTGGTTTGATCACTGTTACGTCTGTAAAGTAGGTGTATAATGGGCATGATATATGGAGCCATGCCTTGTCTCCATGGTAACACATCTCTCAAACACGCTGCCTTACCTGTGCAGCAGCTACTTTTGCAAGTGATTTCTGGTCTCTGCTGGGAATTTATGACTCCATGATGGCCCACACAGATACAACAGTGATCCCATAAAAAGGAACCAATACAGCAACTGACCCTTTCAGTACAATATTATTCAAACTACATCTTTTCTGCTTATATAGGAAATGAGGAAGTAACATTCTTGTATTACCCTTTGGCATGTTGGAAGGGCAGGAAAATCCCACTGATCTGCAAGAATATCCCTATTTAATAAAACTTGATTATAATAGACATAGCAGTATAAAAATATATAACACCCTTTTGCCATTCACAGCTGGTATGACATACAATACCATATAGATAGAGTGCAACATGTGTACATATAATACCTGTTACAGCCCTTTTACACATACAAGTAAAATGTAGAGTCCAGCATTCATAAAATATTGCCTATAAATACTCTACTGATCTCCCCTCAGTTAGTTTATTAATTGTTTTTTTTTTTTTTTTTTTTGCACTTCATTATTGGCTTAAATTATCCATTTTGTTCCTTATATGGGGGTTGTTTTTCATTGTCTTTTTAGATGGCCTATTGGTAAAACACTAATGTAATAGGTATGTGTCATTCTCATCGCTGCGCAGATCAGTGTTACATGACAGTCTGTAGCAAACTGTCTAAAGCAGTGTAGACTTTCCTGTGCACTAAAATGTACTAACGCAAACTGGTTTGGGCCAAGACACTCTAGTTTACCTATGTCTTTATTATTAATTCCATAATCATTCTTCCCATAGCCTTATAGGTGTGGTTGGCCAGGTTTATGGGTCTGCTATTACCTTGGTCCATTGATGCCCCACTTTTATTCAACGTAAAACTTGTTGCTGTCCTCCATTTATCTGGCATGAAGTCTGTTTGGAGGCTGATAGTGAATAAGCCCTCTAGGGGTATTTATTGATTAGGCAGCAGAAGAGGTATGTAAGATGGTCTACAAAAACATTATTAACACAATGTCAAAAAAATAATCAGACATCAGGTCAAAGGCTCTAAGGATGACAGGCTAACTAAAACAAATGGATAAAAAGGAAAATGAAAAAGTGAAAAATAATAAAACATGACAGGAGTCATCACTGGGTTTAGACATTTTCCTCCTGTTTCTATGAAATATTTCCGAATATTCAGAAAGAAAACATGATGCCTTTGAAGAGATGATGCCAACCTCTCTCCACCAATAGCAAAGCTGACTCCTTCAATATAAATTTCAAAGAAACCGTACTATCCCTAACCAAAAAACACTTCCCTACATCTCCTCCCCCCACTGCCAATCAAAATCCACCCCTCCCCTGACTTAATCCTCTCTACAGTACCCACCTCTTGCTTAAGAAAACTCCTAACTAAACTAAAACCCACTAGACTTGCAGCCAACAACCTGCCCGCTGAATCCCTAAAAATAACAGCTGATGTCCTAGCCTATCCAATCCCCATATTAATAAACCACTCCATATCTGAATCCTATGCACCCACACTATGGAAAATATCCCACATCATTCCCCTGCACAAAGTTGGCCCGTCCACTGACCTCTCAAACTACCGCCCCATTGCCATCCTGTCCCCTCTCTCCAAGGTACTCGAAAAATGCATCAACTCACAGGTATCCAAATATCTCCTAAACAACAACCTCCTCGCCACCCCCCAGCATGGTTTCAGACCACCCCACAGTACGACTACAGCTCTGATCTCTTTCACAAATGCTATCCTTCAGCACAAAAACAATGGCCTCCTCTCCTCTGCCATATTTCTCGATCTATCTAAGGCCTTTGACATTGTCTCACAACCTACTACTCTCTACTCTTTCAAACCTTTCCTTCTCCACTTCAGCCACAAACTGGTTCCATAGCTACCTATGTGGCCGCCAGCAATCAGTTATCTGGGGCAATAATATATCCCCTACCCTCCCTGTTACCCTTGGAGTTCCCCAAGGCTCCATCCTTGGCCCCCTTCTCTTTTCTCTTTTCACAAACAACCTACACACTGCCACCAAACATGCCTCCCTCATACAGTATGCTGATGACTCCACCCTCATCTGTTCAGCTCAAGCACTAACAGAACTCCAACAGATCACACAAGAATCCTTTTCCTCCATTGAAAGCTGGCTATCTAATGCTCAGCTCCTCCTCATCCCAGAAAAGACCAAACTCCTCATATTACAACCCGCCAAAACCACCATAAACGCCTCTCATTTCAATATCCAAGCCAAGGATAATACCTCCATACCACCAACTGCCCACACCAAACTATTTGGCGTACAGATAGAAAACAACCTCAAATTCGACACCCGCATATCTCAAGCAATACAAAAAGTTCACCAAAACCTGGGTGCCCCATACAGAAACCACCAATACCTCACCAAACCAGATAGGATTTCTATAGCCAATTCCCAACTTATATCCACCCTACTCTATGCCTACCACGGCGCAGTGGTGCAGTGGTAACACTGTCGCCTCACAGCAAGAGGTTCTCTGGTTCAATTCTTGGCTGGGGTGCCTTCTGTGTGGTGTCTGCATGTCCTCCCTATGTTCGTGTGGGTTTCCTCCGGGTGCTCCGGTTTCCTCCCATGTTCAAAGACATGCGTCTGGAGCATTTCTTCCCGGGCTTCCACTAAAAATTGGCGTTGTTCCAAGTCAGACTTTCCCAGTTAACAAATGTTAAATAAATAAATAAATGCATCACCCATACTTACAACCCTTAGACAATCTGACCTAAACAAACTCGAAGTCTGCTACAATAAAATCGCAAAATTTTCCACCTGCGCCACATACCGCAACCACCACTGTCTATCCCTTAGGGACCTAGACTGACTTTAGCTCCCGCAACTCCTTCACCTAAACCAACTCACCTTTGCCCATAAACTTGTTAACCACCCTCTCAGAACCCCAGCTCTTCACACACTTCTCCAGCCCCAACACTTCTCCAGATCTCTACGCTCCTGCAATAAAACTCTGCTCCAAGTCACCAAATCTCTGCAGGGGAAGCACTGTTCTCCTGTGCCATATCCAACCTACCAACTAACATTACTACCCTCCCTACCCATCTTTTCAAGTCTGTTCTTAAATTGCATTTAAAATCTCACTGCCTCTGTCCTTGACAAAACCCCAACTAAATCCAAGATTTACCAACACATTTTTCATTTCTTCTTTGATCATAACTCTAGTATCAGATAAAGTGTATTCTAGGCATTCCTTTACCTAGTGTTCTTGTATGCTGTTTTTACATGTATATACTTAAACCTTAACAAATCTTCCATTGTATTTGTCATGCGAACACCATTTACCACTGTAAAATGATACTGTCTAGTCTGTATACCATGTTATCTATATGTAATTTTCTGTGGAGCTTTTCTCCCCGGGCCTCCACTGAAAAAGGACTTGTGTCCAGTTGGACTTTCCTGGTAAACAAATATAAATAAATAAATAAATATCCAGGAGGAGTGATACTGAAAGCCGAATAAGTTGCAGAAAACCTGAACATTACTTAGCTGTGTCAAAAGAATAGCCTGAATCACAGGAATAATTTATGTAACCTTTGAAAGAGTGTAGTGCAAGGAGAGAAAGGAGAAGAAACTGCAAATATAGAAAGGGCCTAAATATTACTGAATGATCTAATGTAAGAAAATGATAAACAAAATAACTGTGAAGGCCTTGAACACATTGACAGAAAGAAAGCAACTTCAGGAACAGAAAGCTACAAGTTGTAATACGGGTTGTAATCATTGTGGTCATTGCAAGATTCCAGTCCAACTGCTATGTGTGTTTCTGATGAGTCCATCATTTCAAGAACATTACCTAAAAGCTGCTCAAAAGAGTTTAAGAGAAAAAGGACAATATAAAAAAAGCCCTACAAAGAGAAACTAACAAGTTAGAGCTTTATTTCATGAATCAGAAGGAGACGTGCCAACTACACGTATGTGTCATTTTATAAAGTGAGAAATGTATAAAAAAGAAGGCATGCGTGGCTTGGGAGAAATCTGTTTATATAAAATGTCTACACCTCTATCTATCTATATATCTATCTATCTATCCATCTATCCATCTATCTATCTATCTAGCTATCGTCTACTGCTTTTCGTTTATCAGGCATGACAGTGTATGATTTAAATTATGTTCCTGAAGAAGTTGCAGAGTCAAAATAGTAAGGGAATCGTATAATATATTAGTCAGCCAGACTACTTATAATTATGTAAAAATGAAATTTCAATATTAAGGTCTGAAATTCTGGCAATTATAACAGTGAATGTTAAATATAGTCCCTACGCATTACATATATTCTATAATATTACTTTGGTTTATACAAATATAGGAAAACTCAAAGCATGATCTAAATACACTGTTTAAAGTAAACTGATATTTCAAAAGTAATAAATTCAGGTTATGTTAAATGAATGTTCTGGCCCAGAATACCAAACCATATGAAATCTCATATGCACAGAAAAGTACTCACACTAGAATTTTATGATAATTCTCAAAAATGAAAAAAAAATATTCTCAATCATAGTCTTAAGTTGAGACAACAGCTATTGGTTAAGAAAGAGGAGTAGTGCGTTATGCAAGCAAAGAAATTTGCAGAAAAAGTAATCCTAAAATGTAATTATGTCTCCTGATTTTCTATATCTTTCCATGAAGTTATTTTGGCATGTTACATCCATACTAGACTGAAATATCCATATTAGCTTGAAACATGATAAAACAAGCCAGAGGTTCAACTTCACTATTACTTAAAAAATGTTGAACTTCACTGTAGTTGCAGTGATGAGTTTGGATACTTCTCATCTTTTCATATGGGGTGTTGTACATGTGATAAGGAAAACACAAACAATTTAAGGATTAGTAGCCAGAAATCCAGCATGTCATATTTCACTTGAGTCTCAAGAATTTAAGGTTGAGCTGTCCTGCGGTTTATTATCCATAAGCATGAGACAGTAAAGAGTTGAAATCAGTACTGGTTTACATGAACATTAAGATTTTAAGTACTGAGTATCTCACTTGGAGAAAAATATTGTATTACCAATCTGCTTATGTTCTATTTGATGTTTTATGGTAGGTGCTACTTACTCATCCACTGCATATTTTGCCTGAAGGAAATTTAACCTTGTTAAAAGTATTTTACTGTTTGAGGGAGAATGCTTCCCCTGAGAGACATGAAACAGCATTACTGAAAAAAGCAGTATGCGCCAGTTGTGTTTTATATGAACACAGATATTCACATACAAACATGCAAAGATCTGTGCGTGTGGCATTGCACATGCATCATTTTCAGTAGGTCATTATTACAGAATTATAGAAATTATGTCTGCATTATTTATCTGGTTTGTAATTATTTCTCTTGCATTTTCATGCATCCTAATGAAAACAGACATTTTTAAGAAGATTGAAGTGATAAAAATCATGTTTTTTCCTTGCTGAAACTATGAAAATGGGAGATATTACTAGTCTACAGATACCTTCAATTTATGTGTATTAAATAAACATGCACATATTTTATTTTGGGCTTTAGACAGTGATTCTTTAACAAAGTGAGCATATGACTGATTACTTCTGTTACCTGTACTACCATTTCCCCCTGCTCTGATGGCAGAGATGGACTTCCTCAAGTCCTGCCATATAATTTGTGCCTTCTGGCATTATACATTTTCTTTATTGGACTCCCATATGTAATTCAAGTAGTGTTTTTGAAATGGAAGCATCTTCAGGTGTTTAGCAATTCTGTAGAATTTGTTTTTCTGCAACAGTCATTCTTGATTATATAAATGCTGACTACAAAAGTAATACCTTTTATTTTTTGCATCATTACTGTATTTATATATATATATATATATATATATATATATATATATATATATATATATATATATACGCACACACACACACACACACACATATATATATATATATATATATATATCTTCATCTTTTTGCAGGAAATGTAAGGCTGTATAGTAGTCCTCTCATGCAGTGAACAGTTTAGCACAGGACTGGTGCTGACGTTGCTAATACAATTTGACACTGTGAGTGAAATCGGATAAAGATGCCAGTGAGCACTACTGCTATCTGGCAAACCTATATTATAACTGCATTCCTCACAAACCCCCCCCCCCCGGCTGGCAAATGTTCTATGTAAAATCAATGTGAAAGTCTAAATTGATTGAGCTTAATCAAAATTTGAAGTATGTTTTTTGTTTTTTGTGTATATAATAATATAATAATAATGATCATATACATAGACCTGCACCCTCATCAACTGAAAGTTGAGAACCAAAAACAAAAAGCCTTCCCAAGTTCTGAAGACCAAAAAAGAAATTGCTACAGTTAACATAACTGTACCATGACAGTGAATGCTGATACTGGGTAATGTCCTCACCACCTACCGTATATTTTCCAACTTTTAACCTAATTTTTTGCTATGTTTCTCATGAATGTTTTTCATTCTCCAGTAAGCCATTGAGCATTGCCTTAAGTCAATAATGCTAGACATTAGAGTTTACTGCTCCAAAAAAATGCATGCAGGTACAAAATGTGTTGTTCTAAGGGTGTTTAAAGTAAACGGAGTAATACTTCAAAGAATGTCACTGATACTAGAATTTGCCCTCCCCCCATTATTTCAGCATTTTCTAAAATTCGAAAGCAAAGATATTGAAAGCTATGCCCCTTCACAGAAAAAGTCTTCTTAAAATCAAGATAAAAGAAGGTCACCTGCTGTGAAATGGTAGTACACTTTTCACTAGTAATATAATAAGTGCATTATTTACATAGTAAGCAGCACACTACAGTTAAATTACCACATGCCGTGCTCAAGCACTGACCACAAATGCCGATACTGCGCTCCTACCCCATTGGCACTTGCTGATTATACCCCCTTCATAGCTTGTACCTAACACTGCCGCCCCCTGCTTCCTGACATAATTATGTAATTAAGTGGATAAAGCACTGGTTAATCAACGAGGCATAACAAATCACGATAGACTGATACTGGTCTATAGTAAAAAATTGTATCCCATTCTTCAAAGACTTAAAATTGTGAAATGGGCTGTGGATTGCGAGATATGCTGATGACAGGGAACTGTTTAACATTATTACTTCATGAAATGAGGCTGAAGATGGTCTACACAAAATATATACTACTAATATCCTCAGTTTTAATGTCACTAAATGTATGTCAAAAAATATACAACGTTACATCAAAAAAAAATTGAAAAATCAAGAGTTTGTAGCCATAGTGGGCTCATCTAATGCAGAGTGCCAGTCCATGACATGGCACCTTAAAAAAAAAAAAAGACTTCAGCTTTTACTGTTGTAAGCTGATTGGAACAACTAGACCAACATCCCCACTGAAGAGCAATTAATAAATGGCTTTGAAACATTTGTAAGTATCAGCTTTCTACAGTCACGATCCATATCCCTTCAGCTCTTGAAGTGAAGAACAAGTAAATATATAAATGAATAAATAAGTCAAAGGACCTTCTGTATTTACTGTAGATTCCTACAACCAAATCAGTGTATCCTTAGCTGTTAAACTGAAGAGCATAACAATAAATAAATAAATAAAAGAGATTGCTGCTTCTTTAAACTGCAAGTCAATGGCTTTCTACAGCTTAACCTGATAAGCACTGAAGTACCTTTTTGTATTGGTATTCAGAAATGCAGGTACAGAAGAAAATAATGCAGGAATTGTACTTCACAGTCACACCTTCTAATACTTTACACCTGGGGTAACTGTCCCCTATTCCTCAACCTTACTATTCTTCTGTTTTGTAGGAATTCTATTTCTAAAGGGCATGCCTAGTTACGTCAGGGAGACCACACTACATCTTCAAACCACTGTTGAAGACCCTCCACATTTTGTAGCTTTTAAACAAGCCACCTGACAGAACCAGAAGACTTACAATCATTCCTTCATTGGTTTGAAGAATTTTGTCATGTTAAGTATACTGCTGAGTGCCAATACAATGGGAAAAGAAGACCAAAACTGCAGAAAATTACATATCAAACATCACTCCTTTCCTTCAATTTTTTTTTTTTGCATGGAGGCAAACTTATTGCACCTCTTGGAGCACACAAGAGAGGCCTCTCATGACCCACAAACTTATATAAACCAACTCCAAGATTGGAAAAAAGGGAATACTCCAAGAAATGACCACCTCAAACTGAAAATATGTAAATCCATTTCTATGGCCATTAAGTCTCCATATATTGGGATTCAGTCATGCAGGTCCCCACATTTCAAATGGTTACCATTTGACTATTCAGAAAGGCCTGCTGTAACCTCTGTTTAGTCTACAAGGCAATGCACAATCCAGTTCTATCTGAAAGTTTTTGTGTGGAACACATTCCTGAGTGAGCCAACACTAGTTGGTGATAGAATAATAAAAATAAATATCATTATTATAATAATCTAACAAATATATTACTCAACCAGGGTTGTAGCCAGGATTTTCAGAACTGTATGTCGGCTTCCAGAGCAAAGCTATCCAACACAAAAGCACTGTACCTGGCAAACAATGGAAATGAGTGACAAACAGAAAAAGACCTTTACTATAACTTGCTGCTGAGTAAAAGTACGATTTGTTGCCTGCTTACGAAAATAATCCTGGAAGAGACCCTTAGAAGATATAATGTTATGAGAAGAGCATTGCTTTCTATCAGGAAGCAGAGAACATGGCAATGAGTAAAGTCACGTAAAATGGAGAGTGCTTGAGTCTGGGGACTGGTCCTCTACTGTCATCCAGTCATGAATGTGAGAAACGTACTGAGACTGCCATATGTCCCATGTTAATGGATCAGAATGTCTGAATTTAAAGTTAACTTTAGAATACCTGTTTAGACTGAAATAAATCAGATCTCACTACTAAACAGCATGGAATGCTTTGCAGAGAAGCAGAGAAAGAAACAGGCAACACATTTCTGTGGGAGAGAAAAATATGCCCTGACTCTGTCTGTACTACAGTGCCTTTGTAATGATTTATACTTCTCGCGCTGAGTGCAGATTGCCCTTAAACACTCTCCTTTCCAATAACACACACACTGTGTGCTGCAGTCGACCGTATATATTACTGATAACAGTAATAACAGTACGAATAACATTACATAATGCTCCACATTTATTGTAAGTCATATCAATGAATCACATAGAAACTTAAAAATACTGAAATTTTCAATATTCATAAGATAATGTTATCCTTTACTAAAACAATTTTGAAACAGAGGAAGTTCAGCATATTTCTGAGAGAACTGTATCCTTTATTCAAACATTTCATGAAAAGAGGAAGTACAACATCAAGAGGGCTTGCTTATCACTTTTTGCTAGTTATTTATGTGCTTATTTACTTAGATATTTATTTAAGCATTTATTTTTGATAACAATACCCTTAGTATTTACTGTAATATTTCATGATCACATGGATCAAAATTTAAAAACTGTTGTCAGAGCACTCCTTTTTTATTTTTATTTGTTTATTTACCCATTCCTGGTTTAGCTGGGTACAGTATTAATCCAGATGGACCCTTTTTCAGAGTCAGCCCAGGAGGGTTGTACACAAATAAGAAGAAAACATTAAAAATATAAGAAAATAATTGAAATAGAAGGTACC